>NC_088212.1:7477785-7732785 GCF_036934945.1 Oncorhynchus masou masou | reverse complement strand
GGAACAATGTGACACGTCGGCTGGCGCCTTGTTATCAACATTGTTGAGTTTTTTTTTTTCCCCCCCCCCAAAAAAAAAAAAAATGCATTAAAGCTTTTAGGGAACTACTATAGGAACAGGACTACACTACATTTGAGTGTAACGAGAGCAATGTCTTCAGGAAAGTGATGCTACATGTCTGCCTAACCCTGGACCTCGAGTACTCTCGGTTAGGGGGTTTTAACTTACAAACAGTTGAGTGTTGACCTATAGGCCTATACATTGCATAGGTTCCATGTGAGACACACTGCACTGTCTCTGAAGCCAAACGGAGAAGCTGTGTGGCTGTGTGTCCGATGTGGGCGAGAATTGTGCTGGATGTTTGAAACACTTTCCTCGCGTACGCCTACCATGCAGGGCCGTTCTGTTGATAGCTATAGCATACAGAATACAGACCCCCGTCGGTTTAAGGGCCAATGTGGACGATGCCATGAGGGCCAGAGAAAGTCTGTCGGGGTGGCGTTGAATCAACGTCTGTTGCGTATCCTTCTCTGTAGACAATGCAAGCGTTACAGAATAACAAAACGTTACAAATTCAGTTGATCATATGGCCCCTATACGTTGTACTTTGTCGTCTTTACTGCCGTTAGTAATTTTTTAAGCCTTTATTTAACTAGGCAAGTCAGTTAAGAACAAATTCTTATTTTACAATGACGGCCTAGGAACAGTGGGTTAACTGCCTGTTCAGGGGCAGAATGACAGATTTGTACATTGTCAGCTAGATTCTGCTAGACAATTATTTACAATTTTGTTGATTGGAAAATTATGATTTTTTGTTGTTGTTGTTGTTGCAATTATACCAAGTCTATGGCCTTCACAATCAATTTACAAATTGTAATATTATATTCCTAAATAGTTTACAAATAGTTTACAAATTATAAGACTATAAGCGACACAAAATAAAACAGCGGCTTTATGAACTATTATAATTTAGTAATTTACAATAAGTATTCCTACTTGCTTGTCGCTTGGAAATTCTCTATTAGCCGATTGTACATTGTGAGGAATGTATCAGACAGGAAACAAACGGACACATTTGATTAAACATGGATTCTAAATGCATTTTATTAGAAACTATTATAGAAACTAATATATTTATATTTTCCATCAAAATAAGGAAAGCTATATGAATCCGTTCGATATTATTTTTTTTTTAACTCGACGTTACTTTTACTGATGGGAGGGTAGAACAACCCAACGGAAAGTGTCAATCAATGTACATTTTCCCATTCATTAGGTCAAGTCAGGGCAAATGTCCCGCCCCCCGTCAGACCCCGTCATTCTCACCCATTTCACTCCTCCCCTTCCCAGCACTTTTGCAACTGTAGGCCTGTACACCGTAACAATATGACTTGCAGTAAACTGTTTAATTGATTGTGACAAATGGCATAAAGTATAAGATTAACAATAGAAGGAAGCAAGACAAAGCAATATAGTCTGAATAAATGCATATATATTAATACATATAGTAGCAGCGCCATATTGTCTGATTGGCCCCTTGATACTAAGAGTTTTTATTTAATTATTACAATTTCAAAAACAAACATTTTTAACTGACATACTTTCCCCTTTTTTCTTTGCTTTTTGTTTTTTAAAGTGACGGGAAAAAGTTAATGATTGACAAAAAAAAGTCATTTTATCTTTCAAAAAAATAATTTCAGTTCAAAGTCTGCATTGTCCTTTGGTCTGTTTTTCAATTTCAAGTTGCACAAAGGCCTCGAGAAGTGCAGCGTGATATTCACATATATTTGACATGCCCCGTAATATGAAAACAATTGACCTGTCAGTCAACCTGCTTGCACCAATCACATGCAATTACAGTAAAATACAAACCCCGCCTTCCCTCAATGAACTGAGTTAATTAATTAATCCATTCATTTATTCATTACAATTATGTACAAATATTACAGTAAGACTATTAGTAATGTAAAACGATTTTTGGTAACATGCTGTACTGTACATTTACAGCTTTATACTGGCAGCAGAATTTCCAGCAAATTACTGTAATTATATAATACAGCTGTGTTGCTCTAATGATTACAGTAGGCTAATGTACAGTATAATGCTGTATTGTATAATACTGTATTGTTTAATACATCACTGTTTTTCTTATTGTAAAACATTTTACAGCATCCCTAATGTAAAGCAAAATTACAGTATTTAGCTGGCAACTCTGCTGCCATTATAATGTTGTAAATGTACTGGGAAAGGTTCTACAGTGTATGAGCTGATTTGCAACATGTGTCCATCCATGCCATATAGTGTAGCATGTGATGCCTACTGCAAAATTGCACAATAACTCACAGTGAATAGGAACTCGTTCAAGGCAAGCAGCACTGACAAACAGACACGTTTTGTAGTTCTGTAGCCTATATCCTTGTTACGAGTTAAATAGTAGTTGCGCATGCCTTCGAACGTAAGCTGCATTTAAAATAATTGTAATTTTTAAAACACTCTTGTTGGATCCTGTGAAAAGAGAACACATATAATTAAATGTTTGGTCGAGTTGAAATGTCAGTTGGCAAAATGGTGACGATATGTGGCATGTCAAAGTGAATTAGCTTAGACAGAGGAAACCGGGAACCGTCATAACTAAATATGGGCATGTTCTACGAACTTCCTCCGGCGGGCTCACGCTGCTGCACATACCTCGGAGCAGGATGTATTAGTTTAGCCCCCCCCCCCCCACACACACACACCCCACCCCACTCTACACTTATAGCCACACACTCAGACGCGCACACACATTCCTTACATAGTTTATCGAACACATCATAGCAAACGGGTTTCATCTGCAGTCTGTGCGCCGAGAAGAGAGGATAGAGGAAAATGGAGAGAAAGAGTGCTTTATATGCCTCTGAATGTTCAGATGAAAATTACCGACCAGAGTAATAATACAATTCAGATTGAGAGAGCAAGAGAGAGAGAGAACTTTTAAATTTTCAGTGTAATATTTACTGTTCCCTTTTAATTGTTTATTTCACTTTTGTTTATCCATTTCACTTGCTTTGGCAATGTAAACATGTTTCCCATGCCAATAAAGCCCCTTGAATAGAAATTGAGAGAGAGAGAACTTTCTAAACTCCTGCCAAATGTATGACCATATTAGAAACACACAGACCTACAAAGATTTCGAAAACAAATCAAATTTTTATAAACTCCCATATATATTGGGTGAAATACTACAGTGTGCCATCACAGCAGCAATATTTGTGACCTGTTGCCACAAGAAAAGGGTAACTATTGAAGAACAAACACCATTCTAAATACAACCTATATTTATGTTGATTTATTTTCCCTGTTGTACTTTAATTATTTGCACATCCTTACAACACTGTATATAGACATATTATGACATTTGAAATCTATTTCACTTGCTTTGGCAATGTAAACATGTTTACCATGCCAATAAAGACCCTTAAATTTAAATAGAGAGAGACAGAGGGAGAGAGAGAGAGAGAGGGGAGGTGTGCATGTGTCCCCTCTCTCGCTCCTCTGCTGCTCCTCTCCCTCTCCTGCTCCTCTCCCTCTCTCACTCCTCTCCCTCTCTCTCTCCTCTGCTGCTCCTCTCCCTCTCGCTCCTCTGCCGCTCCTCTCCCTCTCCTGCTCCTCTCTCGCTCCTCTCCCTCTCCTGCTCCTCTCCCTCTCTCGCTGCACTCCCTCTCCTGCTCCTCTCCCTCTCCTGCTCCTCTCCCTCTCCTCTCCCTCTCTCGCTCTTCTCCTTCTCCTGCACCTCTCCCTCTCTCGCACCTATCCTGCTCCTCTCCCTCTCTCGCTCCTCTCCCGCTCCTCTCCCTCTCTCGCTGCTCTCCCTCTCTTGCTGCTCTCCCTCTCCCGCTCCTCTCCCTCTCTCGCTGCTCTCCCTCTCTCTCCTGCTCCCCTCTCTCTCCTGCTCCTCTCCCTCTCCTGCTCCTCTCCCTCTCCTGCTCCTCTCCCTCTCTAGCTGCTCTCCCTCTCTTGTCACATTTGGAATTCACTCCGTGGCTGACATCAAACGCTCTCGGCCGATTAGCTGCACAATCAGGTCCCTACAGAAGGGGAGAGGGGGGGGGCTGCATGGTAGCAAAAGGCGGGTTATTTTCCCGCTGGACAATGCCATTATTTCAGCTCCATTGGTCAGGAATGTCGGATTTCACAGACCGCTGCCCTCCTCCAAGCGTGGAGTAAAGAGGCTCCAGTGAACGGTAGAACAGTCTGCCTTCCCTCCGAGCCTCTCCCCCTCCGAGCCTCTCCCCCTCCGAGCCTCTCCCCCTCCGAGCCTCTCCCCCTCCGAGCCTCTCCCCCTCCGAGCCTCTCCCCCTCCGAGCCTCTCCCCCTCTGAGCCTCTCCCCCTCCGAGCCTCTCCCCCTCCGAGCCTCTCCCCCTCCGAGCCTCTCCCCTCCGAGCCTCTCCACCTCCGAGCCTCTCCCCTCCGAGCCTCTCCACCTCCGAGCCTCTCCCCCTCCGAGCCTCTCCACCTCCGAGCCTCTCCCCCTCCGAGCCTCTCCCCCTCCGAGCCTCTCCCCCTCCGAGCCTCTCCCCCTCCGAGCCTCTCCCCCTCCGAGCCTCTCCCCCTCTGAGCCTCTCCCCCTCCGAGCCTCTCCCCCTCTGAGCCTCCCCCCTCCGAGCCTCTCCACCTTTGAGCCTCTCCCCTCCGAGCCTCTCCACCTCTGAGCCTCTCCCCCTCTCCGAGCCTCTCCCCCTCCGAGCCTCTCCCCCTCCGAGCCTCTCCCCTCTGAGCCTCTCCCCCTCTGAGCCTCTCCCCCTCCGAGCCTCTCCCCCTCCGAGCCTCTCCACCTCTGAGCCTCTCCCCCTCCGAGCCTCTCCCCCCCAGGGCCCAACCTGCCCAGCCAGCCCTCCGTCCGCCCTCGGCTCCCACACTAAACACTAGTAAACACAGACAGCTTATTAGTTTCAAGCTACATAAAAAAAATATATAAAAAAATGAACAGGGTTGTTGTTTAAAAGTCATAATAATTAAATGGGGTATATTATTTTTATCAGAAATATTACAGTATTTATATTTAGTTAAGTAATGCATATAATTATGCATTTTGGCAGTAAGGGCAGTAATTACTAAATTATAAAGTGTGTTGTGAGAATTCTCTAAATCAAATCAAATTGTATTGGTCACATACACTTGATTAGCAGGCGTTATTGTGTGTGTAGCGAAATGCTTGTGTTTCTAGCTCCCGACGGTGCAGTAATATCTAACAAGTAATATATAACAAATTACACAACATAAACCCAATACACACACATCTAAGTAGGAATGAATTAAGACAATATACATATGGATGAGCGATGTCAGAGCGGAACGGACTGAGATACAGTAGAAAAGTATAGAATACAGTATATACATATGAGATGAGTAATACATAGACTAAGATACAGTAGAACAGTATAGAATACAGTATATACATATGAGATGAGTAATGCATAGACTAAGATACAGTAGAATAGTATAGAATACAGTATATACATATGAGATGAGTAATGCATAGACTAAGATACAGTAGAATAGTATAGAATACAGTATATACATATGAGATGAGTAATACATAGACTAAGATACAGTAGAACAGTATAGAATACAGTATATACATATGAGATGAGTAATGCATAGACTAAGATACAGTAGAGTAGTATAGAATACAGTATATACATATGAGATGAGTAATGCATAGACTAAGATACAGTAGAATAGTATAGAATACAGTATATACATATGAGATGAGTAATGCATAGACTAAGATACAGTAGAACAGTATAGAATACAGTATATACATATGAGATGAGTAATACATAGACTAAGATACAGTAGAATAGTATAGAATACAGTATATACATATGAGATGAGTAATGCATAGACTAAGATACAGTAGAATAGTATAGAATACAGTATATACATATGAGATGAGTAATACATAGACTAAGATACAGTAGAACAGTATAGAATACAAGATATACATATGAGATGAGTAATACATAGTCTAAGATAGAGTAGAGTAGTATAGAACACAGTATATACATATGAGATGAATAATGCATAGACTAAGATACAGTAGAATAGTATAGAATACAGTATATACATATGAGATGAGTAATGCAAGATATGTAAGCATTATTAAGTGAATGAGATACCGTAGAATAGTATAGAATACAGTATATACACATGAGATGAGTAATGTAAGATATGTAAACATTATGACTCAGATACCGTAGAATAGTATAGAATACAGTATATACATATGAGATGAGTAATGCCAGATTTGTAAACATTATTAAAGTGACTAGTGTTCCATTCCTTAAAGTGGCCAGTGATTCCTAATCTATGTCTGTAGGCAGCAGCCTCTACTGTGCTAGTGATGGCTGTTTAACAGTCTGATGGCCTTGAGATATAAACTGTTTTTCAGTCTCTCGGTCCCAGCTTTCATGCACCTGTACTGACCTCGCCTTCTGGATGATAGCGGGGTGAACAGGTTTGTGGCTCGGGTGGTTGTTGTCCTTGATGATCTTTATGGGCTTCCTGTAACATCGGGGATGCGTTGTGCAGACCTCACTACCCTCTGGAGAGCCTTACGGTTGTGGGCATTGCAGTTGCCATGCCAGGCGGTGATACAGCCCGACAGGATGTTCTCAATTGTGCACCTGTAAAAGTTAGTGCGGGTTTTCAGGAACAAGACACATTTTTTAAGCCTCTTGAGGTTGAAGAGGCGCTGTTGCTCCATCTTTTCCACACTGTCTGTGTGTGTGTGGACCATTTCAGTTTGTTGGTGATATGTACACCGAGGAACTTAAAACTTTTCACCTTCTCCACTGCTGTCCTGTCGATGTGAATAGGGGGCTCCTCCCTTTACTGTTTCCTGAAGTCCATGATCATCTCCTTTGTTTTGCTGACATTGAGTGTGATGTTATTTTCCTGACACCACACTCTGAGGGCCCTCACCTCCTTCCTGTAGGCCGTCTCATCGTTGTTGGTAATCAAGCCTACCACTGTAGTGTTGTCTGCGTACTTGATGATTGAGTTGGAAGCGTGCGTGGCCATGCAGTCGTGGGTGAACAGGAAATACAGGAGAGGGCTAAGAACGCAACCTTGTGGGGCCCCAGTGTTGAGGATCAGCGGGGAGGAGATGTTGTTACCTACCCTCACCACCTGGGGGCGGCCCGTCAGTAAGTCCAGTACCCAGTTGCACAGGGCGGTGTCGAGACCCAGGGTCTCAAGCTTAATGATAAGTTTGGAGGGTACTATGGCGTTAAATGCCGAGCTGTAGTCAATGAACAGCATTCTCACATAGGTATTCCTCTTGTCCAGATGGGATAGGGCAGTGTGCTGTGTGATGGCGATTGCATTGTCTGTGGACCTATTGGGGCGGTAAGCAAATTGAAGTGGGTCTAGGGTGTCAGGTAGGGCCGAGGTGATATGATCCTTGACTAGTCTCTCAAAGCACTTCATGATGACAGAAGTTAATGCTATGGGGCGATGGTCTTTAGTTCAGTTACCTTAGCTTTCTTGGGAACAGGAACAATGGTGGCCATCTTGAAGCATGTGGGGACAGCAGGCTGGGATAGAGATTGATTGAAAATGTCCGTAAACACACCAGCCTGCTGGTCTGCGCATGCTCTGAGGGTGCGGCTAGCCTTGTGAGGGTTAACACATTCTCTCCGGGCTAAGTTGGTGGCAGTGTATTGTCCTCAAAGCACGCAAAGAAGTTGTTTTTCCCCGCTGATGCGTTGAGCAGACCTCACCACCCTCTGGAGAGCCATGCGGTTGCGGGTGGTGCAGTTGCCATACCAGGCGGTGATACAGCCCGACAGGATGCTTTCAATTGTGCATCTGTAAAAATTTGTGACGGTTTTAGGTGACAAGCCAAATTTCTTTAGCCTCCTGAGGTTGAAGAGGCTCTGTTGTGCCTTCTTCACCACGTTGTCTGTGTGGGTGGTCCATTTCAGTTTGTCAGTGATGTGTACACCGAGGAACTGTATTACGTGTGGACATCAATAGGCTATTTGCGTAGTTACACGAAAACTATGGGAGGCTTTTGCATAATGTAACTTTTCTGTAAAGAAACTGTATTGTGGTGCCTATTTTTTTTATTTTAACTTTGCAAGTGAGTTTTAAGAACAAATTCTTATTTTACCAAATCTGCTTGGAACAGTAGGTTAACTGCCTCATTCAGGGTCAGAACAACAGACTTTTACCTTTTCAGCTCAGGGATTTGATCCTGCAACCTTTTGGTTATTGGCCCAACACTCTAACCACGAGGCTACCTCTCACCAGGGAAGAGACTAACTCAACACAAATAGGCAGTCGAAACTAACTCAACACAAGTTCATGACAGAAGTACTTCAAGTGCTAAACCCCTAACATATTCTTCTGATAATAAAGTGTATATAAATGCGTTTCACACAAGTGCAAGTGGCACACTTTCAGCATAAGCTGCCCATGTATTCTTTTATATAAACATGGCATAAAGGAATTATGAGAATCTCTCACTTCCGAGGCAGGTAATGATGTAAATGTGTGAATGGCAGGCAGAACTTGTTTTCATTGTTAGAATAAAACTATACAGTGACGTTTCTTGGTATGTGACCAATCCTGAAGGTTATAAGATAGTTAAATACCTCAAAATTCCTCCAATGGCGCGTCACGCGGCAAAGACTAGCGCAGAAACGGACCAATCGGAAATAGGCATGCAAATAAGGAATTTGCTTCAGCAAGAGCTGAATGTCAACTAGTCAAAGATGGAGTCTGGAGCTAGGAGGCCGTGAGGCTGGCCATGGACGAAATAGCATTTTCTATTTGGAAGACAATGCCAGGCGACAACGCGCCGTGCTTCGCAGAAATTACTACGCTGAAACGGATGCGCGCTTTTGGGAATACAATTGGATACATACGGGGCATTTGCGCCTAGTCAAAAGCTAACGGCAATTTAACTTGATTTTTGACGTTCCTTCTATCTGCCTCAAAGAATTGTCCCTCCCTCGGCCAGGTACCATTCATGACATTTGGGGCCCCTCTCTCTTTCTCTGTCTCGCTCTGTGAGTAGCATCCAGGTGGTGGAGCGGAAATGGCGGGAGCTTGTCGCGAAATAGGGATGGTGTGGAGGGGAGGGGTATGCACTCGGCTGGGGGAGTTTGAAGTGTGTGTGTGTGTGTGTGTGTGTGTGTGTGTGTGTGTGTGTGTGTGTGTGTGTGTGTGTGTGTGTGTGTGTGTGTGTGTGTGTGTAGATAGGGATTAGGGGTGTGATTGACAAATGGATGTACATCCATGCATGCATTATGTGTCAACGCACTGGTGGCCATAACTTGAGATCCGATTTGATAAATCGGAATTCCCCTGGCGCCCTGAATCGGAGTTAACAGAGTTTCGTACGAGTCAACGTTCTAACACGTGGACTATACATCAGAGTGGACAGGCACTCCAACAGCATTAAATACAGTTGTGAAATACTATTGTAAAGTGGCTGTTCCACTGGATGTCAGAAGGTGAATTCACCAATTTGTAAGTCGTTCTGGATAAGAGCGTCTGCTAAATGACTTAAATGTAAATGTAAATTAAATACACGGGTTTAAACATCCCAAGTGTGCCTGAGAACAGTTGTTTAATAAAATGTAGGAGCTTGATTGTGATGGAAGCGAGAGAGCTGTCTATACAGGAGAGGCCTAGTCACTTTGTATATTCTTTCAATGCTTTCCCAGAAAACATTTGAAAGAGAACTCAACTTAACAGTACAGCAACATTTTCATGATGTTTCTTATAGGCCCACATAAAGATACCTGCTATTGTAACGTCTCAAATAACTCGAAACACTGGACTCACCGTTCCCCAGTATACCCAAAACAAATCCCTGCTCTGGATATTGCTGCATTTGTTTGCGAGTTTTAAAGATCTGAGATGTAAACACGTCAGCTTGTGTGTGTTGATGGTGTGTGTCAGACTGGAGTGAAGACACAGTTTTGGTTCTCAAAATGTCCACTTTGGTATTTTGGGACTAGCAAGGGATTCAAACTCAAAGGCCCGTTGGACGTTGGAAATAACAACACCTCCACCGGTCCCGCCCCTCCGGAACCCGAACGAGAGGATTTCAAATTGCCACTTTGGCCATAAGTATGTATTAAATTAAGGTTTCTGGTATTGTATTGGCATGTGCTCTTTCTCCTATATGTTTTGTCCTCCCTAGTTTCCTTCTAATCTATATCGTGTTTAGTCCTACCTTTTAGTAGACTATAAACTAGAGAAACATCGTTCATTTTTATTTGGGTAATTAAAGGTTAAATAAAAATAAAATGTAGGTAATTGGTGTTTTATTTCGCACGCACTTAGACGTTATGGTTTATGTAAGATTTAGCCTCTGAATGGTATTAATGAGCGCGTTGAAATAGAAGAGCACGAATGGCGAGACCCAGCGTTATATAGTTAAAAGGACCATATATTAAAAAAATGGCACTCATTTAAATCACAAAACACCTTTTTGCAATTGAAGATAAATTGTTTGAGGGCCGTTGAATGTTATAATAGCTGTTGCTGATCTCTTTAAGTCTTTCATTGTGGTATTTTGTGATTGTATCCTGCTCGGTATGGCACACTTTATATAGGCTTACATTTATTTTGACTGTTCCGTTTTCGTTGCTTACGGTTTACATAGTTGTGTTTTAATTGTTACTATTTATGCAAGTAATATTCAACCGGTTTGTGACAGAATTGTTGGTCTGTTTATCGAATTAAACAAGGACCCTTAGACCATATAGGTTGGGTGATATGCTAACCAGTGCTGTGGGAGAAAACCAAGAAGTGCACATTTACACTGTCAAAATAGACTACGTGTCTAGGCCTATGCAGTTGTTAACCGACACTATTCGTTCACTATTTGGGTGGATACTAAATAAATGGAATTGATTTAAATGTTGTCCGGGGCTCTTTTAATTTTGTACTACTGTGAAATCAAATGAGCAGTGCAATATTAAAAGGGCATTGGCTGACAAAAAACCCGACACCCCCCCTAACTTCCTGAATTGCACCTCCTTTTGGGATATGAGTGATCTCTGGTTGCAACGGCATTGCTCAATTTCTCTACATAGGCTTATCACATGGACAAAAAATAGTCGATGCTTTTAATTGCTATAGTTTATGCAGTCCTTTTCTTTGTTGAGATAGACGTTTTTGTACAACATGTTACTATGAATCCTGAAGGAAATTAACACACAATTCAGGAATATGT
Organism: Oncorhynchus masou masou; assembly: GCF_036934945.1. Classification (NCBI taxonomy): domain Eukaryota; kingdom Metazoa; phylum Chordata; class Actinopteri; order Salmoniformes; family Salmonidae; genus Oncorhynchus; species Oncorhynchus masou. The sequence goes on along the minus strand of NC_088212.1, from coordinate 7,721,545 downwards.
CATAATGGAAGAGCTCATTTGACGCTTTGATCACACTGACAGTGTCGTTGTGCAAAATAGTACGCAGCATCCTCTGGGTATGTGTGCAACAAAAGTTCAACATTCACTTTCTGCTACCATTTCTGTCAAGCCATCTACGCATACAGTTTTGACGCATACGTTCGATAAATCCAACATATGCGCCACACCGAACACACTGCAAACTGCCTCTGCAACTCAACGGTGCAAGGCAAACGCAGCGTTTATTGGAAATGAATGTAATTCTCGTGTACCAAAATGCAATGATGCTGTCGGTGTGATCGAAGCGTTAGTCATGTTTGTGGTTAGAATTAGCTATTTTTTTCCCACTTGTGATTGGTTTGAGATAGATAGGCTAAAGCTGACAATAGTGTGGTGTTTGAATTGATTTAGCCTCTGACGCCTATACAACTGACAGAAAGCAGGGTTGTTTAGAAATTCAAGTCATATTTTCATTATAGAAAGAATAATGATAAGAGAATGATCTCAGATAGGCCTGTAGTGATTGCATAGTGATTGCATAAGGATTGCATAGTGATTGCATAAGGATTGCATAAGAATTGCATAGTGAATCAATAGTGATTGCATAGTGATTGCATAGTGATTCCATAGTGATTGCATAAGGATTGCATAGTGATTGCATAGTGATTGCATAGTGATTCCATAGTGATTGCATAGTGAATCCATAGTGATTGCATAGTGATTGCATAGTGATTGCATAGTGATTGCATAGTGATTCCATAGTGATTGCATAGTGAATCCATAGTGATTGCATAGTGATTGCATAGTGATTCCATAGTGATTGCATAAGGATTGCATAGTGATTGCATAGTGATTGCATAGTGGTTGCATAGTGATTGCATAAGGATTGCATAGTGAATCCATAGTGATTGCATAAGAATTGCATAGTGAATCCTTAGTGATTGCATAGTGATTGCATAGTGGTTGCATAGTGATTCCATAGTGATTCCATAGTGATTCCATAGTGGTTGCATAGTGATTCCATAGTGGTTGCATAGTGATTGCATAGTGGTTGCATAGTGATTGCATAGTGATTGCATAGTGAATCCATAGTGATTGCATAAGAATTGCATAGTGAATCCTTAGTGATTGCATAGTGATTGCATAGTGGTTGCATAGTGATTCCATAGTGGTTGCATAGTGATTCCATAGTGGTTGCATAGTGATTCCATAGTGATTCCATAGTGGTTGCATAGTGATTCCATAGTGATTTCATAGTGATTCCATAGTGGTTGCATAGTGATTCCATAGTGATTGCATAGTGGTTGCATAGTGATTGCATAAGAATTGCATAGTGAATCCTTAGTGATTGCATAGTGATTGCATAGTGATTGCATAGTGGCTGCATAGTGATTCCATAGTGATTCCATAGTGGTTGCATAGTGATTCCATAGTGATTCCATAGTGGTTGCATAGTGATTGCATAGTGATTCCATAGTGGTTGCATAGTGATTGCATAGTGATTCCATAGCGGTTGCATAGTGGTTGCATAGTGATTCCATAGCGGTTGCATAGTGATTGCATAGTGATTCCATAGTGATTCCATAGTGGTTCCATAGCGGTTGCATAGTGATTGCATAGTGATTCCATAGCGGTTGCATAGTGGTTGCATAGTGATTCCATAGCGGTTGCATAGTGGTTGCATAGTGATTGCATTTGGTCTAATTTGTCATTTATGCAAAACAGCTCTCCAACTACTAGGCTTCTTTACTCTACGTTTTGGCTTTTCAGTCATTTTTGATTTGTGTGTGTGTGTGTGTGTGTGTGTGTGTGTGTGTGTGTGTGTGTGTGTGTGTGTGTGTGTGTGTGTGTGTGTGTGTGTGTGTGTGTGTGTGTGTGTGTGTGTGTGTGTGTGTGTGTGTGTGTGTGCGTTAACCCCCGAGCGCGCAGAGGTCAGCTGCTTTGACGATGTTGCACTACTGTTCCATCGGATGAAGCAGTGCAATAGTATTGTCATGGCAACCGGTCTCCGCCGTGGCTTCCCATGCAATCAGATGCTATGGACTGAGGGGTATATATGAGTGGTATATATAAGCACAAGAGTGAGTCCTCCCTCCCTGGGCCTACATGCTAATACTGCAGGCCTTCCTTCTCCCTGGGCCTATAGCCTAATACTGCAGGCCTTCCTGTTCCCTGGGCCTATAGTCTAATACTGCAGTCCTTCCCTCTACCTGGGTCTTTATGCTAATACTGCAGGCCTTCCTTCTCCCTGGGCCTATAGCCTAATACTGCAGGTGTTCTGGCCCCTGCTCTGAGTTGGCATATCGAAACCCAATCCACAAATCCACCATTATGACACTTAAGTTTAAAGGGCCGTTAATAACATATTAATGTGCTCAATGTGCTCCATAATGCCATAAGGCTACACTCCATAATGCCATAAGGCTACACTCCATGATGCCATAAAGCTACACTCCCTAATGCCATAAGGCTACACTCCATAATGCCATGAGGCTACACTCCATGATGCCATAAGGCTACACTCCATAATGCCATGAGGCTACACTCCATAATGCCATGAGGCTACACTCCCTAATGCCATGAGGCTACACTCCATAATGCCATGAGGCTACACTCCCTAATGTCATGAGGCTACACTCCATAATGCCATGCCATGAGGCTACACTCCATAATGCCATGAGGCTACACTCCATAATGCCATGAGGCTACACTCCATAATGCCATGAGGCTACACTCCATAATGCCATGAGGCTACACTCCATAATGCCATAATGCTACACTCCATAATGCCATGAGGCTACACTCCATAATGCCATGAGGCTACACTCCATAATGCCATGAGGCTACACTCCATAATGCCATGAGGCTACACTCCCTAATGCCATGAGGCTACACTCCCTAATGCCATGAGGCTACACTCCATAATGCCATGAGGCTACACTCCATAATGCCATGAGGCTACACTCCCTAATGCCATGAGGCTACACTCCCTAATGCCATGAGGCTACACTCCATAATGCCATGAGGCTACACTCCATAATGCCATGAGGCTACACTCCATAATGCCATGAGGCTACACTCCATAATGCCATGAGGCTACACTCCACAATGCTGTAAGGCTACACTCCATAATGCCATGAGGCTACACTCCATAATGCCATGAGGCTACACTCCATAATGCCATGAGGCTACACTCCATAATGCCATGAGGCTACACTCCATAATGCCATGAGGCTACACTCCCTAATGCCATGAGGCTACACTCCATAATGCCATGAGGCTACACTCCATAATGCCATGAGGCTACACTCCATAATGCCATGAGGCTACACTCCATAATGCCATGAGGCTACACTCCACAATGCTGTAAGGCTACACTCCATAATGCCATGAGGCTACACTCCATAATGCCATGAGGCTACACTCCATAATGCCATGAGGCTACACTCCATAATGCCATGAGGCTACACTCCATAATGCCATGAGGCTACACTCCCTAATGCCATGAGGCTACACTCCACAATGCCATGAGGCTACACTCCATAATGCCATGAGGCTACAATCCATAATGCCATGAGGCTACACTCCATAATGCCATGAGGCTACACTCCATAATGCCATGAGGCTACACTCCATAATGTCATGAGGCTACACTCCATAATGTCATGAGGCTACACTCCATAATGTCATGAGGCTACACTCCATAATGTCATGAGGCTACACTCCATAATGTCATGAGGCTACACTCCATAATGCCATGAGGCTACACTCCATAATGCCATGAGGCTACACTCCATAATGCCATGAGGCTACACTCCATAATGCCATGAGGCTACACTCCATAATGCCATGAGGCTACACTCCACAATGCTGTAAGGCTACACTCCATAATGCCATGAGGCTACACTCCATAATGCCATGAGGCTACACTCCATAATGCCATGAGGCTACACTCCATAATGCCATGAGGCTACACTCCATAATGCCATGAGGCTACACTCCCTAATGCCATGAGGCTACACTCCACAATGCCATGAGGCTACACTCCATAATGCCATGAGGCTACAATCCATAATGCCATGAGGCTACACTCCATAATGCCATGAGGCTACACTCCATAATGCCATGAGGCTACACTCCATAATGTCATGAGGCTACACTCCATAATGTCATGAGGCTACACTCCATAATGTCATGAGGCTACACTCCATAATGTCATGAGGCTACACTCCATAATGCCATGAGGCTACACTCCATAATGCCATGAGGCTACACTCCACAATGCTGTAAGGCTACACTCCATAATGCCATGAGGCTACACTCCATAATGCCATGAGGCTACACTCCATAATGCCATGAGGCTACACTCCATAATGCCATGAGGCTACACTCCACAATGCTGTAAGGCTACACTCCATAATGCCATGAGGCTACACTCCATAATGCCATGAGGCTACACTCCATAATGCCATAAGGCTACACTCCATAATGTCATGAGGCTACACTCCATAATGCCATGAGGCTACACTCCATAATGCCATGAGGCTACACTCCCTAATGCCAAGAGGCTACACTCCACAATGCCATGAGGCTACACTCCATAATGCCATGAGGCTACACTCCATAATGCCATGAGGCTACACTCCATAATGCCATGAGGCTACACTCCATAATGCCATGAGGCTACACTCCATAATGCCATGAGGCTACACTCCATAATGTCATGAGGCTACACTCCATAATGCCATGAGGCTACACTCCATAATGCCATGAGGCTACACTCCATAATGTCATGAGGCTACACTCCATAATGCCATGAGGCTACACTCCATAATGCAATGAGGCTACACTCCATAATGCCATGAGGCTACACTCCATAATGCCATGAGGCTACACTCCATAATGCCATGAGGCTACACTCCATAATGCCATGAGGCTACACTCCATAATGTCATGAGGCTACACTCCATAATGTCATGAGGCTACACTCCACAATGCCATGAGGCTACACTCCATAATGCCATGAGGCTACACTCCATAATGCCATGAGGCTACACTCCACAATGCTGTAAGGCTACACTCCATAATGCCATGAGGCTACACTCCATAATGCCATGAGGCTACACTCCATAATGCCATAAGGCTACACTCCATAATGCCATGAGGCTACACTCCATAATGCCATGAGGCTACACTCCATAATGCCATGAGGCTACATTCCATAATGCCATGAGGCTACACTCCATAATGCCATGAGGCTACACTCCATAATGCCATGAGGCTACACTCCATAATGCCATGAGGCTACACTCCATAATGCCATGAGGCTACACTCCATAATGCCATGAGGCTACACTCCATAATGCCATGAGGCTACACTCCATAATGCCATGAGGCTACACTCCATAATGTCATGAGGCTACACTCCATAATGTCATGAGGCTACACTCCATAATGCCATGAGGCTACACTCCATAATGCAATGAGGCTACACTCCACAATGCTGTAAGGCTCCAATCCATAATGCCATGAGGCTACACTCCATAATGCCATGAGGCTACACTCCATAATGCCATGAGGCTACACTCCATAATGCCATGAGGCTACACTCCATAATGCCATGAGGCTACACTCCACAATGCTGTAAGGCTCCAATCCATAATGCCATGAGGCTACACTCCATAATGCCATGAGGCTACACTCCATAATGCCATGAGGCTACACTCCATAATGCCATGAGGCTACACTCCATAATGCCATGAGGCTACACTCCACAATGCTGTAAGGCTCCAATCCATAATGCCATAAGGCTACACTCCCTAATGCCATGAGGCTACACTCCACAATGCTGTAAGGCTCCAATCCATAATGTCATGAGGCTACACTCCATAATGTCATGAGGCTACACTCCATAATGCCATGAGGCTACACTCCATAATGCCATGAGGCTACACTCCATAATGGGATAGATCATATGGAGAAGAGTCATGCAACCAAAATGCCTGTTTTTTCTTATTCTACCCTGGTAGAAAGGGCCTCTATTGACCACGCCTTCCGAAAAAAAGAACATTTTGTTCAACAGTCAGAACTTCAGAGGTTGTCTTCGTTTGCTTTGGAAACCACGTGTTCAGATTAAGTAACACTGGAACAATGCTTCGAAGTCAGTTTCCCAACTTTTCACACGTTTTGTGAAGTCGTGTAATGTACACATTGGTTTACTGCTACACCCGTCTGCGCCATACTGGTGTCCCATTCTAGTCTAATTGTATTACATTGTCGAAAATTGGCTTTAGGTTTAGTTTAAATTAAATGTCAATTTGGAATGTTTACAACACAAAACATTATGCCAGAGTAACAGGATTGTCGCGTGTAGGCCTTTATTAATCAAACATTTTTTTTGTTGTCTAAATGTATATAATTTAAATTCGTATTGCAGTCACACTTTGCGCAAACTCAGAAATGATTAGATAGGCCTATCTTGCATGTAGTCGGACCCACACTTTAATATATTCTTCAAATAAAATAATCACAACAATTTAGACTTTTCGTGTGATGAAATTGCATTTGTTAAAAAAAATGAAGTTTGTATTTTCGAAATATTGTTGGTTTGACTCTTTTTTTTAAATCACTTATGTATTTATTTGTTAGTGATATAAATCATTTTATTTATTTATTTAAACAATAGTTGTCTTCATATTTTAACACCTTGCAACTAAATTAAGTCTGAAATCTTAAAATGAAGAAAACCGGCAGTAAAACAAAACATGTATAACAATATATATTTTATTAAAAGCAAAGTGATTGTCATTCTCACTAAACAACAAACCTTAATCTCCTCTCAATTCCAAACATTTACCAGATTTGTAAATGTGTTGATTATTAAAGAAATATATATATATATATTCTCGCCCATTTCTACAAAAGACCAATCTTAAAAGAAGATAATAAATGCAAACCATAGTTGAGATTCATTTGTTTGGGATGGTAAGCATGTGATATGCTGGGTTATAATCCAATTATAACTGCGAGGATTTTTTGTAAACATGTCTTTTTAATCTGAAAGCATAATTTCACTCCTCGGCAGATCCTATACTGGAAGACGTTACGGTGTGGGTGGGAAAGGGGCTAGTTTCCTATTTGCGGCAGGTCGTTGGGGGGATGGGGCTATTTTGAAGGAATGCAGGGGGAGGGCAGGTCCCATTCTGAAGGGGGGAGGTGTGAGGGGTGACGCCTCTGGATCAGTTTCAGCCTTGCGGACTGCAGTGTGTCTTTCACTTCGTCAACCTTTCGTCTTAATGTGTCAAGCCTGCAACTTCATTTTTACAATTTAGATTAAAATGTTGTAGTCTACAGCGCATGTCCCCACGCCGTTTACATTTTAACATACGCTGTTCTCCAGAGCGATTTACAGTAGTGGTTTAATACATGTTCTCGTACTGGTCCCCATGGGAATCGAACTCACAATCCTGACGTTGCAAGCGCCATGCTCGATCAACTCAGCCACACTGGACCCCGTGTTCTGTGGTGTGCAACATCATGAATTTGGGTGCAATCCAAGCACCTATTTTGCACCAGAGTTTCCAATATGTAAGTCTACCTCTGTTCGTGTTGAGCAGCTCTTCTTCTGAAGAACCCCGACCATCGATGGAGGTTTGCATAATGTGAAACCAAGCCTATTCAGGCGTTGCATGCAGGCGTTTTTTGGAGACCGCTATAGGCCTAGGTAACCAGTCGAATGTGGATGGAGTGGGTGATGCACGAAACCGAGATTTTGAGAGGTGCATGGGGGTGGTTAAAGATTTCAAGATGGTAGGCCTACTTCTAAAGCTCCCTTTAGAGGGGAAAAAAACAGCATGTGGAAGCTTGTCGTATCACAGCCTATATGCTGCCAGGCAAATACCAGAATGCATAGTTTAGTCGACAGCAGGTTTGTGTGTAGAACGAGACAAAGCGTATAGAGCTATGGCCACCACTATGTAGTTTTGGCATTTACTCTCACATACACACACAGCCAACGCGTATGTCCCACGTTTAATATTGTGTATTTAAATACTGTATTCTCATGCAAAGATTTATACTACCGTATATTGAATTTAGTTACACTGTTTATACACACCGCATATTTAGTTATACACTGGATTCTTGACATAGCTCACTCCTTCTGTAAATACACTTCTTAGTAGCGTATATATTGCGTAAATTCATCCGGTGTGCACACGCATAGATTGTAATAGGATGACTTTTACAGTGCTAGTTGGGTTGATCATTTGATTCCTTCCGACGTTTCTTGATGTCTTTATAAATTTAAAAAAAATGTTTGAAGTATTCGTGTACTTGATTGCCATTTTACTGCACTGTTAGAAGCTAACATAAGCATTTCACTGCACCCCGCTATAACATCTGCAAAACTGTGTACACGACCAATACACTTTGATTTGATTAAATGTAATATTTGAGTGGTGAACTAGTGGTAGACCTATATATTATTTAGTTGTTAAATTAGGGACTGGTGGCTGTAGCCTATAAGATTCGACCTTGACATCTTAGATTTGCAAGGCTGTATGTCACATGTTTTGTAATTGCTTTAGTTCGTTTGAAAGTGCAGTCGTTTAATGTAGCCTATTTGATGTTATACATGTTTTTTTTTTTATCTAAGATGTAAAATAACAGCTGTAGTTCTGTCTACAGGCTACAATAGGCCTACGAAATATATTACCAATAACGCCATTCGAGCCAAACACGTTGTGAATCGGTCTGTACTCCTTATTTTAACAGTAGACTATTTGATCATACAACATACATAGCAAATGAGAGAGGGGATATTGTCGGAACATTGCAGTCAGAAGCCCCTCAGAAAAAAAAGAAGAAAAAAAACAGCGGGATTTCCCACATCTGTTGTCTCCAAAGTCACTGCTTTAATGGGGGTCAGAGGTCACCATTTCTGCCACTTAAAATAATAGTGGCTCCTTGGAAGCTGGTTCTGCTTAAAATTACCCGAACGTTTCCTCATACTTGATAAATGGAAACAACGTGAGGCCTATAGATTTTTTAGCTCCGATGTCCCGCTGAAATGTAGCCATTGAATAGTTGATGGATTTCCATGTAACTTGGTATTAGACTATATCATGTATAGATGTAACCAGTGAAACTTGATGTTTCAATATCAAATTGATTTCACCATTGGGTGTTTTGTCTTAGTTTGGATCGGTGGTTCCTATAGGCTATCCTTGTTTGGTCTGTTTATTTAGCCTATAGGTTATCGAAAATATAAAGATTCGTTAAAAAAAAGTTGTTCTCGTTTGACATGGTAGTATACGCTACAACACGACATGCAGCTCTCAGTATCTCTTACCCAAACCCCCAATTCTGCAACAGCTTTGCATACATCTCAATGTATGACTCATGCATAGACAGTTAATATTTTAGACTGCGTTAAGCCTAATTGGTAAAGTGGTTATATCAAATAATACAATTCCAATTAAGATGTTCAAATAATTTGGAGGCGACCTAACCCACTCTACCTCTAATCGATGCGTGCACATGTAATGCTATAGAGTCCAATTTATGGTTTGTTGAGCCCCTCCTCCCCCCACTCACGTGCTCTGTTCTCTTTCCCCCATAGCATGTGCACGAGCGTTCATGTTCGACTAGTCGACGTAGGACTGGGAAATTGGAAGTGAAGGTTCAAATGAGAATACAGATATTCTTGACATTGTGGATTCGAAATCTCCAAGACTACTAGTGAGGAATAGTCTCCTGAACAAGTCTATCAACATAGTGGTGGATGGAAGACCGGTTTGTCTTTTGGTGAGTGTATTTTTCCCCGGATTTGCTGAGATCATATACAGGAGAGAACATGTATGTATAGGAGCTGTAAAGATCAGCGTCACGTGAACAGAATAGTGGCCTATCGATTTGAGTGATTGATTTCGGGCAATGAGTTATTTTCTTACAGATTGAGGACAACCCGTGTCTGTTCTGAGCGATGGTTTGGTCTTCTCTCCAAATCTGGAAGGTACTGGAAGGGAGAATGGAAAGAGTGCATGTTATGGGGGAGGATTGTAATTGTCGTGGTGCCCTAGTGTGTTGTGGGTAAAGAAGAGATGAGAGCAAGAAGGCGTAAAATGTAAAAACATTTTTTAAATCTGAGATATAGAATGGAAAAGAACCCAACAAATGGCTAAATTGGAATTCTCAGTCAGTCAGGCACGTGCAATATCCGTGTCCTCCACCCGGGCTACTGCGCAGAGTTTGGAATTCACTCAACGTCCGCAAACTCACCACGTGACGAGACAACCGGAGACATGCAGTCAAAATTTGAAATGATTTAATCGAAAGCCTTCCTGCGGATATGTCGTCTTCATTCTATCTGTTCTATATGCAGTGTCGTCTGCTCCTTCTCCTCCATCTTCACCACAGTTGTCTTCGGCGAAACGCGTGTCATGATGTCTGCTGTATATGTTGGTCGCCTTGCAGGCGAGACCCTATCAATATTGCCGCTGCTTTTCTTACTGATTTAATGGAGTAGTGCAATATCGCTTATAGGGTCTTGACTCCCAGGGATGTCCTCCATTCACCTGTTGTTTATATATGCTGGGATATATGACTAGTTGTTGCTTGTTGTCACCATTTGGTGCGGCAGGGTCGCCTAGTGGTTAGCGCGTTGGACTAGTAACCGAAAGGTTGCAAGTTCAAATCCCCGAGCTGACAAGGTACAAATCTGTCGTTCTGCCCCTGAACAGGCAGTTAACGCACTGTTCTTAGGCCGTCATTGAAAATAAGAATTTGTTCTTAACTGACTTGCCTAGTAAAATAAAACATGTGAAAGTGTTACTGTTAGATAATAGCTCAATGTTTACTTTAAAACCTGTAGTAATCATTGTGGTATTCTGATCGAAAATGTTGAGATAATGTTTTGTGTTTATAAGGAATGAACGAAGTGAATATGGCTAACTACATAAAAAAAATGCTGTAAGGCACCATGAAAATACATTAGCAGCCAACTTGTATGTTCATTGTGGCCATTTCATATCATAATGCTGCTTTGGAAACAGTTGCATAATGACCATGCCCCTTCCAGGTAGAAAATGTTTGACACATTTACAACTCGTTACAGTCTGAATCTCTTTATTTCACTAGGCAAGTCAGTTGATAAGAACAAATTCTTATTTTCAATGACAGCCTAGGAACAGTGGGTTAACTGCCTGTTCGGTGGAGGAATGACAGATTGTTACCTTGTCAGCTCATGGATTTGAACTTGCAACCTGCTGGTTACTAGTCCAATGCTCTAACCACTAGGCTACCTGCCTCCCTCCTCTAACCACTAGGCTACTCTGCCACTGAGTGACGCAGTGGTCTAAGGAACTGCATCTTAGTGCAAGAGGCGCCACTGCAGTACCTGGTTCAAATCCAGGCTGTATCAGATCCGGCCGTGGTTGGGAATCCCATAGGGCGGCGCACAATTGGCCCAGCATCGTCCAGGTTTGGCCGGGGTAGGCCGTTATTGTAAATAAGAATTTGTTCTTAACGGACTTGCCTAGTTCAATTAAGGTATATCAAATGAAAATAATATCTCTATTGGGGTCAATATAATATTCAATGTCCTCCACCAATCCATGAATTGCATATTTTCCACCTGACATGTGTTTAAAATGAAGGACTTGGATGTTGAATGTATTTCCTAAACGGACATAAAACAAATCTAATCAACTGCATGAATATACATTATTCTATGCCCATACTGTAACTTATGGGTATGCAACTGTATGTGTTTGTTCTAACTTCTAGCAGTAGGTCAAGTAAATATGTGTGTCGGGGGGGGGGTAAAACCCCCAGGTCTTTTAACCTGCATAGTGCCCTACATGCCCCCCCCCCCCCCCAGGGCTGAGGACTGTAGGCCATTCTCTGAACCATCAACAGAGGGGCCCAGGTCCTTACCTCAGCTAACGGACAGACAGACATGCCCCCCCCCAGGGCTGAGGACTGTAGGCCATTCTCTGAACCATCAACAGAGGGGCCCAGGTCCTTACCTCAGCTAACGGACAGACAGACATGCCCCCCCCCCAGGGCTGAGGACTGTAGGCCATTCTCTGAACCATCAACAGAGGGGCCCAGGTCCTTACCTCAGCTAACGGACAGACAGACAGGAGGACACAACAGGAAGTTCACTCTGTGCCCGACACTCTTTCCCTGTTGCACTACTGTGGGAGCTGTAGCTAGCAGTGCAATAATGAAAGGGCATCGGTCAGCTGGGCCACTTCAACCTTATAGGAAAGTATACATATTCAACACTAGGAAGTTCACATTTTCAGCACTAGGAAGTGCATATTTTCAACACTAGGAAGTGCACATTTTCAACACTAGGAAGTGCACATTTTCAACACTAGGAAGTGCACATGTTCAACCCTAGAATGGGCTCATCTTCAACCTAGGAAGTATATGCTTTCAACTCTAGGAAGTACACAATTTCAACCCTAAGAAGTGCACTAGAAAGGGAATGGAAACCAGTGCCTTTGAATAAACACTCCAAGGTATTTGTAATAATTGTGTGGTAATGTACTGTATGTGTAAGAGTGATATGTTGCTGGTACATATTTAATAAACGTCATTGAGAAAATAAGTTATTGTTGGTGGTGGTTCATTTGAATTCTGAAACAAATATTTGAGTAAAATGAGCAGGGTTCATTGAAAAATTCTGTTTTGAGATGTGTTTGTATGTGCGTCAAGAAATATAATATTTTGCAATATTGTGAAGAAATTATCGGTATTATTTGAATCAATAACATTCCTATAAAATATAGCAAAACAAGCACTCTTGTAGCCAACATTAGTGTCTCTATTTGTCTAATTTATGATGTTAAAAACAAGTAAGAAAATATTCGCATTTGTGAGTATGTTTATTATTATTTATTAGCATTCTAAAGAAACAGTAGTGTTTGGTTAGATTGGGATCTTGTTGTTGTTGGTGGAACTTCACCACTAAGTCAGTTGCTTTTTCATTCAATGTTACCCTAATGAAGTTTGACTGAGGCTGAAACGCTGCTTAAAATAACCATTCAATTGTTGGAAGCATAAAAAAATGACCACGAGTTTTTCTTATTATTTTTTTATCATGTTAATTTCCGACCAAAATCTATTCAATTTCCACTGTGTGCCACCAATTACACCCCGGCTTCTAAGTCGGAACAAGTTAAAAGATAAAGTGCGGTGTTAACTGTTATACCGTTAAAAACAGAAACCATACTCTGTATGTTCCTCTGTTAGTCAACCATAAGGACCATACTGTATAGGAAACATGTACCGTAAGATTCTACTAGCTAGTGACCGTAAAATCACTTCTAAAGCAGACATCCCTATAGGTGCTTCCATTTAAAACGCCGGACCTAACCAGTGTGTGACATTATAAAAAAAATATATACACTACTGTTCAAAAGTTTGGGGTCACTTAGAAATGTCCTGATTTTTGAAAGAAAAGCCTTTTTTTTGTCAATTAAAATAACATCAAATTGATCAGAAATACAGTGTAGACATTGTTAACATTGTTAATGATTTTTAAATGAAATATCTACATAGGCATACAGAGGCCCATTATCAGCAACCATCACTCCTGTGTTCCAATGGCACGTTGTGTTAGCTAATCCAAATTTATCATTTTAAAAGGCTAACTGATAATTAGAAAACACTTTTGCAATTATGTTAGCACAGCTGAAAACGGTTGTTCTGAAGAAGCAATAAAACTGGCCTTCTTTAGACCAGTTGAGTGTCTGGATCATCAGCATTTGTAGGTTTGATTACAGGCTCAAAATGGCCAGAAACAAATAACTTTCTTCTGAAACTCGTCAGTCTATTCTTGTTCTGGGAAATGAAGGCTATTCCATGCGAGAAATTGCCAAGAAACTGAAGATCTCATACAACACTGTGTACTACTCCCTTCACAGAACAGCGCAAACGGGCTCTAACCAGAATAGAAAGAGGAGTGGGAGGCCCCGGTGCACAACTGAGCAAGAGGACAAGTACATTAGAGTGTCTAGTTTGAGAAACAGACGCCTCCCAAGTCCTCAACTGGCAGCTTCATTAAATAGTACCCGCAAAACACCAGTCTCAACATCAACAGTGAAGAGGTGACTCCGGGATGCAGGCCTTCTAGGCAGAGTTCCTCTGTCCAGTCTCAACATCAACAGTGAAGAGGTGACTCCGGGATGCTGGCCTTCTGGCAGAGTCCCTCTGTCCAGTGTCTGTGTTCATTTGCCCATCTTAATATTTTATTTTAAGTGGCCAGTCTGATACTTTTTCTTTGCATATATAAAAAAAAAACACTTCCACTTGCTGACTTCTTAGTCAGATGGAGGTGGTAGGGTAGAGAAGGTAGGATACCTCTAGTCAGATTAGGGTGGAGAGGGTAGGATACCTCAAGACATGTGGTGGTGGCAAATGCCAGATGGGCTGGACAATTTTTTTGTTGGGTGGGCTGGTCAAAATTGACTCGAAAATTGTCATACTAATCTATAATGAGCCTTTGGCTGATCAGTGGGAAATGGCTGGCCCTCCTACCTGGCCTGGTTTTCTGATAGGTTGAGCTGAGGTCAAGCAAACTCGCATTCAAAGTCAAACCCGGGCATCAGCAAAAATACCTGCTCCGACTCTGTCATCAGTCAGACAACCAAGATCATGAATCATAAACAAAACTGGAAACCGTGCCTATAAATGTAGAAAGAGCACATTCTACATTGTCACCTCACTTAAAACTCGGCTAAAACCATGATTTGGTGAAACAGTAAAGTGTATTATAGTCATGATTCCTGTAACGAAAATGTGTCTGTCCCTGTCCCTGTCCCTGTCCCTGCCCCTGCCCCTGTCCCTGTCCCTGTCCCTGCCCCTGTCCCTGTCCCTGCCCCTGTCCCTGCGCCTGTCCCTGCCCCTGTCCCTGCCCCTGCCCCTGCGCCTCGCTGGGGTATGCTGCTGTACTGAGCGAACTCTTCTCCAACCTTGCTTTTGAAAGTATAATGTGTTCTGCTTGTATAACATTTCAAAATTCAATTTTGGAAAAAACGCAGATTTTTATGCTTCGTCCCCCTTGTCCATGTCAAAGGGAGGAGGGTAATCAGCCCTTCTTTCTGTAGGTATCATTTTTATTTCTCAACTCTCAAAGTTTAGCTCAATACCAACTATTTTATGACCAAGATATTTGATAAGGAGCAGCGGTTGGTGGCACAAAATGTGCACTAACTATTGTGAGGGCATAGGCCTAAACAGCACCTTCAGAAAGTAGTCACACCCCTTGTCTTTTGACACATTTTATTGTGTTACAGCCTGAATTTATATTGTATTAAATAAAGATTTTGTTGTCACTGGCCTAAACACAATACCCCATAATGTCAAAGTGGAATTATGTTTTTAGACATTTCTACAAATTCATTAAAAAAATGAAAATCTGAAATGTCTTGAGTTAATAAGTATTCAACAGCCTCTTTGTCATGGCAAGCCTAAACAAGTTCAGGAGTAAAAATTTGCTTAACAAGTCACATAATAAGTTGCATGAACTACAATAATAGTGTTTAGCATGATTTTTGAATGACTACATCATCTCTGTGCCCCACATGTTCAAGGTCCCTCGGTCGAGCAGTGAATTTCAAACACACAGGGGGGAGGGAGGATGGGGGGGGGGGGGTTCCAATGCCTTGCAAAGAAGGACACCTATTGGTAGATTTTTTAATATATTTTTTTACCTTTATTTAACCAGGCAAGTCAGTTAAGAACAAATTCTTATTTTCAATGACGGCCTAGGAACAGTGGGTTAACTGCCTGTTCAGGGGCAGAACGACAGATTTGTACCTTGTCAGCTCGGGATTCGAACTTGCAACCTGATGGGTAAAAAAATAAAGCAGACGTTGACTATCCCTTTGAGCATGGTGAAATTCTTAATTACACTTTGTCACTGTAAAGATACAGACTTCCTTCCTAACTCAGTTGCCAGAGAGGAAGGAAACCGCTCGGGGATTTCACCATTAGGCTAATGGTAACTTTAAAACAGAGATGAATGGCTGTGACGGGAGAACATTGAGGATGGATCAACAACACTGTAGTTACTCCACAATACTAAGCTAAATGACGGAGTGAAAAGTAGTAAGCCTGTATTGAATAAAAATATTCTAAAACATGCATCCTGTTTGCAACAAGGCACTAAAATAAAACTAATCAAAAATGTGGCAAAGAAATTAACTTAATGTCCTGAAGACAAAAAGTGTGATGTTTGGGGTAAATCCAACACAACACATGACTGAGCACCACTCTTCATATGTTCAAGCATAGTGATGCCTGCATCAAATCTATTGTATTTCTATTTATTCTGGATCTCCATTAGTTCCTGCCAAGGCAGCAGAGACTCTTCCTGGGGTTTATTATGGATCCCCATTAGTTCCTGCCAAAGCAGCAGCTACTCTTCCTGGGGTTTATTATGGATCCACATTAGTTCCTGCCAAAGCAACAGCTACTCTTCCTGGGGTTCAGAAAAATGAAGGTAGTTTTATACTATTTTAAAAACACTACAATACATCAACAGATTTCACAACACATTAAGTGTGTGCCCTCAGGCCACTACTCCACTACCACATATCTACAACACAAAATCCATGTGTACATGTGTGTATAGTGTGTATGTTATTGTGTGTTTGTATGCATGTGTTTGTGTTGCTTCACAATTTCTCCATAAGGTGTATTTTTACCTGTTTTTGTTTTTAATCAAATTTTATTGCTTGCATGAGTTACTTGATGTGGAATAGAGTTCCGTGGAGTCATGGTTCTATGTAGAACTGTGGAATAGAGTTCCGTGGAGTCATGGTTCTATGTAGAACTGTGGAATAGAGTTCCGTGTAGTCATGGTTCTATGTAGAACTGTGGAATAGAGTTCCGTGTAGTCATGGTTCAATGTAGAACTGTGGAATAGAGTTCCATGTAGTCATGGCTCTATGTGGTACTGTGGAATAGAGTTCCATGTAGTCATGGCTCTGTGTAGTACTGTAGAATAGAGTTCCATGTAGTCATGGCTCTGTGTAGTACTGTGGAATAGAGTTCCATGTAGTCATGTCTCTATGTAGTACTGTGTGCCTCCCATAGTCTGTTCTGGACTTGGGGACTGTGAAGAGACATCTGGTTGCATGTCTTGTGGGGTATGCATGGGTGTCGGGAGTTGTGTGCCAGTTGTTCAAACAGACAGCTCTGTGCATTCAAGATGTCAATACCTTGTTGTGGCACCTGAACAACACGACTGAACAGTAGACCAGGTGCGACAAAACTAGGGCCTGTAGGACCTGCCGTGTTGATAGTGTTGTTAAGAAGGTAGAAACTAGGGCCTGTAGGAACTGCCGTGTTGATAGTGTTGTTAAGAAGGTAGAAACTAGGGCCTGTAGGAACTGCCTTGTTGATAGTGTTGTTAAGAAGGTAGAAACTAGGGCCTGTAGGACCTGCCTTGTTGATAGTGTTGTTAAGAAGGTAGAAATTAGGGCCTGTAGGACCTGCCATGTTGATAGTGTTGTTAAGAAGGTAGAAACTAGGGCCTGTAGGACCTGCCTTGTTGATAGTGGTGTTAATGTTACGGATATGCTTGTCATTGACAAAGACAAGGGAGTTTTCTGGGATAAAAAGAAGTGAAACAGAGCTAAGTACAGGTAAAATCCGGGTTCAGTCTGCTTTCCACTAGACACTGGGAGACAAATTCACCTTTTAGCAGGACAATAACCTAAAAGACGAGGGCAAATATACACTGAAGTTGCTTACCAAGACGACATTGAATGTTTCTGAGTGGCCTAGTTACAGTTTTGCCTTAAATCAGCTTGAAAATCTATGGCAAGACTTGAAAATGGCTGCCTAGCAATGATCAACAAATAACTTGACAGAGCTTGAAGAATAAAAAATAAAAAAGAATAATAGACAAATCTTGCACAGTCCAGGTGTGCAAAGCTTTTAGAGACTTACCCAGAAAGATTCCCAACTGTAATCGCTGGCAAAGGTGATTCTAACATGTATTGACTCAGGGGTGTGAATACTTATGTAAATTAGATATTTCTGTATTTAATTTTCAATACATTTTCAAAAAACATGTTTTCACTTTGTCACTATGGGGTATTGTGATGTCATTATGGGGAATTGTGTGTAGATGGGTGACAATTCAGGCTGTAATATCATTTGGGGGGGGGGGATAAGTCAAGGGGTATGAATACTTTCTGAAGGTGCCGTAGGTGTGATGGGTAGTAGCCTACAACTCCAACGTTTTCATAGGACATTGCATTTACCGTTGGATGAATACATGGCTTCCAGCAGTGGGTATCACAGGCCTTTGGTGGCGCCTAAATTATGAGCCGTCCTCCCCTCACCAGCCTCCTATGCTGGGTATTATATTTAGAGTTAGAGATCTAGTTCATGTGTTTTGAGTTTCCACTTCCTCAGGTGTCGAATACCAAATTAATTAGCCTATGATATTAGTTAGTGCACATAAAGAAGAATGTAATTCATCTCTATTGGAGAAAAACTATTGTGGAGGCATGGTGCCACTGTAGAAGATAGTGACAGAAAATGTTAGTCTGGAGCCCTGGAATAGTAATGAACACTTAGGGTAGGTGATGATTCAGGGGAACATGTTAGTCTAGAGCCCTGTGATAGTAATGAACACTTAGGGTAGGTGATGATTCAGGGGAACATGTTAGTCTAGAGACCTGTGATAGTAATGAACACTGAGGGTAGGTGATGATTCAGGGGAACATGTTAGTCTGGAGCCCTGTGATAGTAATGAACACCTAGGGTAGGTGATGATTCAGGGGAACATGTTAGTCTAGAGACCTGTGATAGTAATGAACACCTAGGGTAGGTGATGATTCAGGGGAACATGTTAGTCTAGAGACCTGTGATAGTAATGAACACTGAGGGTAGGTGATGATTCAGGGGAACATGTTAGTCTAGAGCCCTGTGATAGTAATGAACACTTAGGGTGGGTGATGATTCAGGGGCACATGTTAGTCTAGAGACCTGTGATAGTAATGAGCACTTAGGGTAGGTGATGATTCAGGGGAACATGTTAGTTTAGAGCCCTGGAATAGTAATGAACACTTAGGGTAGGTGATGATTCAGGGGAACATGTTAGTCTAGAGACCTGTGATAGTAATGAACACTGAGGGTAGGTGATGATTCAGGGGAACATATTAGTCTAGAGCTAGATGGTGGCACACGCAGTGATGTGGGCTGGTGTAGATGAAACTCCTCCCCTGATGGTGGTAGTAGTACCCAGTACGCCCCTGGTGGTAGACGACCTCTTGGGTGGTCACAGTAGCCGCATTTACATGTCCTTTCCCCACTCTTACGCGGCTCTTGGTATAATGGGCGTTCTAACCAGCCCCTGCCTGCCCCTGGTTCTTTTATGCAAGTTCTCCTCCCCCACGTCACTAGTGTGGCGGCATTGGTCCGTAGAGCTTCTGAACTGAAGGCAAAAGTGGCGACAGTGATGGCCCCTTTCCACATACGCACGCACGCACACACTCTGAAGCGGATCAGCCATTATCACAACCATGGAGCTGAAAATAGAGTGAATGTTTACTTTCCTTGAACTATAGAGAAGTGGTCAATTGATGGAATCGGGTCGGGTCCGCCTTTGAAGAGTTGAAGTCCCTCCACCTAATTCTCGGGGTACAGGGTTCAGGGTTATACACTTCTATAGCTTCCCACCAAAACTCCGTTTTTTTAAATATCGCTCTCAGAAGCTTTTTTTTTTTACAGGTCGCAAAATTAGTGGCGTTGAATAAAACGCAGAGTCTCAGTAGGAAATCGCGTGCGTGTTGTGTGCACACTTCATGGAGATACATGTAGAGTTGATTGAACTCGACACTCACATCATCAGCATAGCGACTGGAGTCTACGCGAAATGGACAATGTGCGTCGTGCTCCCACTCCATGAAATGACATACACGTACGTGATGCTCGTTTCACTCGGTCTAAACAGCGGATTCAAATAATCAACTAATCATCAAGATTTGATCATTTGAATCAGCCTTGGAGTGTTACGGCAAAAACCAAAACGTTCACTCCCTCGGTCCTGAGGACCGACTTTGGGAAACGCTGCCCTAATCTGCAATATAATTATACATTTATACACATACCTAGACTATACATGTGCCTACATGTCACATGGATTGACACAGGAACACAACGCATTTTACATGTTCTAAAAGACAATTTTAGCCTATAATGCTAATAATTAGGCTACATGTGGCGCAAATTCTTGATAGCTTCTATAATAATAATGATTTTATGTGTGAAAAAAATTGAAGCAAGTGTTTTATTGCAATAAACCTGTTAATATCTGTTACAGGGTAGCCATAACCCGGTGCTATATCTGATGTCCACACATACCTGCGTTACAAGGAGGCTAGGTTATATTAGAAGTCAAGCTACAACCGAGTTTTGTCTTTTGAGTATTTCAAGATCCATTTAAAAGGACAATTAAACATAATCTAATAGCCAAGCCAGGTGAGATGCCGTGGTATCGTCCAAGACAAGAAACAATTGGCAACGTTTTAGGTGCTGTATGAAATCTGAATTTTGGCTATGGTCGACGAGCGATTCACCTTTCAGAGGGGCTTGTGTGAGTGTGTGTAGCCTACTGCATCCTCGACAGACAGGCAGTGACACTAGTGATGCGGACCACAGCCGACCGCATAATGGAACATCCTCACTGGTCCATGGCGTGGTGAACGCGGGTATTTTCCTGGTTGTTTGTCGCCACCTGCTGGTCTGAAAGCGCTAGAGCAAGGCGCACCAATTTGGAAGAGGCACGGTGGATGGTAAGTCAAGGTGCGTTGAGTACCACAGCCCCATCCAGAACAGACAGATAAAAAGCAATTAAAAGTTATTTTATCATGCAGGATAACATATATACTTTTTATGAGATTGTAGTTTTGGAGGATTGGAAATGCAGGTGGTTTTCTTTAACTTCTCGTACAAACCCGTATATCCTATTAGTAGTCTATTCAACAATGTGACAGGAAGTCATCCTGTGTTTTGAGGGAAATGTCTCATATTTTTCGTATCGAAAATAATAACGTGTCTGATGTACTTATGACTCTTACTTTTGGTGAGATTGGATTGCTAGGCATGTAAATGTGTTTGCAGTCTAAATGTTAAACTATTCAACCAGAAATATCAAAACAAATATTTGATTTAATTAAGTAATGTGCCAATGCTATATTTGATAACTATAATTTGGCTAAATATGCACTAGAGAATTATGTGTAAACCAAAACACTGATGCTTTGAAATGAGAATGGTCCTAATAAGAATTGTTATAAACGAACCCTGCATTCACGTGAACCTTCATAACATCTTGGATCATGGACAATTAATGTCTTCGACCAATTTTCCACAACTCCTGACTGGAGTAATGTATAATTACCTGATTTGCATAATTTAGATTGTCACACTTCTGAGAGTTAGAATTGTGTAGGTCAATAGTTAATCTCTCTCTCTCTCCCCTATATATATATATATAAATAAATAAACCTGTTTGAGTGAGATCATTTAACTTAAATTAAAGTGTTGCCGAATTCGTAACCTATAGTTCAGGAACAATCCGTGACAATCTTTAAGACTATGCTATATTACTGTCTTCGCCAATAAAATAACGATGTGACGTATAGGAACATCCATCATATCTAATGAAATCCGTAATGCTTGAGGGTGGCATATTTAAATGAGTTCTTCACTGTTGCTCAGTGGCAGTTTCGCCTGGCCCCGCTAGGTCGGAGCAAGAACCCCTCCCCCAAAACCAGAAACACCCCCCCCCCCCCCCCCAAAATATCTCTATATATTTTTTGTTGCTGTCGCCATGGGGCAGAGAGAAAAATGTGCAGTTTTATAGCTAATCTCATGCTATTTTACACATTTTCCCATGAGGCTGAGAGAAAAATGTTTCTGTTTTAGAGCTCCGGAATTCTTGAAAGATGGGACTTTTTGCCACAAATATTTGTCTTAATATTAACAGCATTTGAAATATAGATTTTGATATACCCGTAGCACGCGCTCCAGCAGGTGTATCTCACTGATCATCCCTAAAGCCAACACCTCATTTGGCCGCCTTTCGTTCCAGTTCTCTGCTGCCTGTGACTGGAACGAATTGCAAAAATCGCTGATGTTGGAGACTTTTATCTCCCTCACCAACTTCAAACATCTGCTATCTGAGCAGCTAAACGATCGCTGCAGCTGAACATAGTCTATCGGTAAATAGCCCACCCAATTTTACCTAACTCATCCCCATACGGTTTATATTTATTTATTCTGCACACCAATATCTCTACCTGTACATGACCATCTGATCATTTATCAATCCAGTGTTAATCTGCAAAATTGTAATTAATCGCCTACCTCCTCATGCCTTTTGCACACAATGTATATAGACTCTTTTTTTCTACTGTTATCGACTTGTTAATTGTTTACTCCATGTGTAACTCTTGTGTTGTTGTCTGTTCACACTGCTTTGCTTTATCTTGGCCAGGTCGCAGTTGCAAATGAGAACTTGTTCTCAACTAGTCTACCTGGTTAAATAAAGGTGACATAAAAATAAACATCAGCTATCAAACCATGTAAAGGAACAACATCTCAATAATACAAAAAAAAAGTTATTTCATAAAAGGCAAGTAACTGGTGTCTGACTCCATCAAACACCATGAAATACAGTTCATTTGTACAATTATTGGCCTTTAATGTTTAATTATTCAAATCTGTAATACAAATCTCCAAAACTCTTTCTGTATTGTTTTATAGCACGATTGAATGTTCCAGGGCTAATTTTGATAGCATTTTGGCATGTTATTCTAGATTTAGAACATAAAACAACCTTTATAAATCAAACATTATGTCGTAAGTCTCACACAGCAACTACTTCAATCATTTAATCATTATGTTGCAGAACAGTAAATACAAGATTTTTTTCTGAATATGGACCCCCCCCCCCAAAAAAAACGATCTTAAGGGGGTGAGCCATCAGTGACTGAGTTGACAACAGATACTCAAAACAGACATATATTAGCCCCTAGAAAATAAAAGAGAGCCGTACACTCTAGGAGCTCAGATGCTCTCCTAGAGTGTGCGGCTCTTTTATTTTCAAGTTTCTATTCCGCTAGCAGGCACCTCGTCTTAATAGGTGTGCGTTTCTTTTTCTTCTAGATATATTAGCCTCTAAAAATAAAAGTGCAATACAAACAAATGTCTAAATATATGGGAAATGATTCATTTGAAAATCCCCAATGAAACCATAACCAGTCTATCAGATCTTTCAGCACTCTGATGGAGTTGATGTTTACAGGAGTTGACAAAAATATACATTTTTCCCCCTTCTTCATTCAAGTGATATGTACACAGTAGCGATTTAGTTTCTCCTCAGTTGGTTGATTTACAAATCTAAAGCCGAGTTAAATGTAACATATTTGAACCAAAATGTAAAATCTATTTTAATCTATCATGCAGATTAAGTTGACAGTTTATGGTTGTGACCATGACGATTCCCATATTGTTTGTTTAAATCTAATCAACAGTAGAGAACTGAGAGTGGTCTTGTTGGACTACATGTCACGAGGACATGAGTAATGAGGACATGAGTAGTGAGGACATGAGGACATGAGTAGTGAGGAGTGAGGATATGAGTAGTGAGGACATGAGTAATGAGGACATGAGTAATGAGGACATGAGTAGTGATGACATGAGTAATGAGGACATGAGTAGTGAGGACATGAGTAGTGAGGACATGAGTAGTGAGGACATGAGTAATGAGGACATGAGTAGTGAGGACATGAGGACATGAGGACATGAGTAGTGATGACATGAGTAGTGAGGACATGAGTAATGAGGACATGAGTAGTGAGGACATGAGTAGTGAGGACATGAGTAGTGAGGACATGAGTAGTGAGGACATGAGTAGTGAGGACACGAGTAGTGAGGACATGAGGACATGAGTAGTGAAGACATGAGTAGTGAGGACATGAGTAGTGAGGACATGAGTAGTGAGGACATGAGGACATGAGTAGTGAGGACATGAGTAGTGAGGACATGAGTAATGAGGACATGAGTAATGAGGACACGAGTAGTGAGGACATGAATAATGAGAACATGAGTAGTGAGGACATGAGTAATGAGGACATGAGTAATGAGGACATGAGTAATGAGGACATGAGGACATGAGTAGTGAGGACATGAGTAGTGAGGAAATGAGTAGTGAGGACATGAGGACATGAGTAGTGAGGACATGAGTAGTGAGGACATGAGTAGTGAGGACATGAGTAATGAGGACATGAGTAGTGAGGACATGAGTAATGAGGACATGAGTGGTCTTGTTGGACTACATGTCATAAGGAAATGAAGAAGGGATCGTTATGGTATAGCTCCTGGTTTCCCAAACTTGGCCTCTTTGAAGAGTATTCTTAAATAACTCTCATGGAGCCCCCCCCCCCAATGCACCACCCTCCCCTCCAAAAAAAACATACACAAAATGGCGTGTGTCTTTTCCTGACAGTGCTGACTTTGTTGAGGGAAAATGTACATGATAAGATTGTAATATGTGGTTGTCTCACCGAGCTTTCTTAAGATAGATGATGTAATTGTAAGTCGTTCTGGATAAGAGCGTCTGCTAAATGACTAAAATGTAAAATGTCAATGAGAGGTTTACCTGTTATTCCAGGTATGCCACCCCAAATCTAAATACTGAACTGCAGTGTGTGTGTGTGCACATGGTTTTCATCCTTATGGGCAGGGTCTACGATTTGAAGAGGAAATTGAGGGGTCGAGAAATATTTAAAGAAGTCAACTTTTACTGACAAAAGCAATATCCCAAGTATCAACACAGGAAAGTACTGAAGGGTAAAAATGTTTGGAGCAAAATGGTGTGTGTGTTTTTTTTTTTGGGCCTGACTGTAAACTTTAAGGAGCAGGGCATCCAAAGAGTTGGTCTGACGAGGATTTGTGATGTCATCTGCTCGGCCTCCGACCGCAAGGCACTACAGAGGGTAGTGCGAACGGCCCAGTACATCACTGGGGCAAAGCTGCCTGCCATCCAGGACCTCTATATCAGGCGGTGTCAGAGGAAGACCCTGAAAATTGTCAGACTCCAGCCACCCAAGTCATAGACTGTTCTCTCTGCTACAGCACTGCAAGCAGTCCCGGAGCACCAAGTCTAGGTCCAAGAGGAAACAGTTTCTACCACCAAGCCAGAAGACTCCTGAACATCAACCCCCCTCTTTTACACCACTGCTACTCTCTGTTGTTATCATCTATGCATAGTCTCTTTAATAACTCTACCTACATCTACATATTACCTCAATTTCTTCGACTAAACGGTGTCTCCCCCCGCACATTGACTCTGTACCAGTACCCCCCATGTATATAGCCTCGCTATTGTTATTTTACTGCTGCTCTTTAATTACTTGTTACTTTTTTTCTTATTCTTATTTGAATTATTCTTATTTTCCCCAAAAATTTGTATTAACTGCATTGTTCGTTAGGGTCTCGTAAGTAAGCATTTCACTGTAAGGTCTACTACACCTGTTGTATTCAGCATTTCACTGTGAGGTCTACTACACCTGTTGTATTCAGCATTTCACTGTAAGGTCTACTACACCTGTTGTATTCAGCATTTTTCTTTAAGGTCTACTACACCTGTTGTATTCAGCATTTTTCTTTAAGGTCTACTACACCTGTTGTATTCAGCATTTCACTGTAAGGTCTACTACACCTGTTGTATTCAGCATTTCACTGTAAGGTCTACTACACCTGTTGTATTCAGCATTTCACTGTAAGGTCTACTGCACCTGTTGTATTCAGCATTTCACTGTGAGGTCTACTACACCTGTTGTATTCAGCATTTCACTGTAAGGTCTACTACACCTGTTGTATTCAGCATTTTTCTTTAAGGTCTACTACACCTGTTGTATTCAGCATTTCACTGTGAGGTCTACTACACCTGTTGTATTCAGCATTTCACTGTAAGGTCTACTACACCTGTTGTATTCAGCATTTCACTGTGAGGTCTACTACACCTGTTGTATTCAGCATTTCACTGTAAGGTCTACTACACCTGTTGTATTCAGCATTTCACTGTAAGGTCTACTACACCTGTTGTATTCAGTATTTCACTGTAAGGTCTACTACACCTGTTGTATTCTGTATTTCACTGTACGGTCTACTACACAGGGAGCATTTAGCCCAGGATGATAAGAGAGGGAGCATTTAGCCCAGGAAGTTAAGATAATTTAGGAAGTTAGGGATAATTTAGCCCATGAAGATAAGAGAGGGAGCATTTAGCCCAGGGTGATAATAGGGAGCATTTAGCCCAGGATGATACGAGAGGGAGCATTTATCCAAGGATGATGAGAGGGAGCATTTAGCCCAGGACAATATGAGACGGAGCATTTAGCCCAGGACAATATGAGAGGGAGCATTTAACCCAGGGTGATAAGAGAGGGAGCATTTAGCACAGGACAATATGAGAGGGAGCATTTAGCCCAGGGTGATGAGAGGGAGCATTTAGCCCAGGACGATATGAGAGGGAGCATTTAACCCAGGGTGATATGAGAGGGAGCATTTAGCCCAGGACAATAAGAGAGGGAGCATTTAGCCCAGAAAGACAAGAGAGGGAGCATTTAGCCCAGGATGATAAGAGAGGGAGCATTTAGCCCAGGACAATATGAGGGAGCATTTAGCCCAGGACGATATGAGGGAGCATTTAGCCCAGGACGATATGAGGGAGCATTTAGCCCAGGACGATATGAGGGAGCATTTAGCCCAGGACGATATGAGGGAGCATTTAGCCCAGGACGATATGAGG
Organism: Oncorhynchus masou masou; assembly: GCF_036934945.1. Lineage (NCBI taxonomy): Eukaryota > Metazoa > Chordata > Actinopteri > Salmoniformes > Salmonidae > Oncorhynchus > Oncorhynchus masou. Next base: position 7,694,694 of record NC_088212.1, on the reverse strand, counting down.
GAGCATTTAGCCCAGGACAATATGAGGGAGCATTTAGCCCAGGACAATATGAGAGGGAGCATCCCCTGTATCGAGAGCGACAGAGGAAGCATGGTGCTGACGGGACAGAGGAAATGAGCTGTGGTACTGCTAGTTCCTGTTTTCACCCTGTATTGTATACTCTGTCCAATGCCCAATCATACATGATGAACACAATTTGGCCGGACAAAACTCAACATCAGTAATTTTCATAGAACTATTGATTAATTTGAAATCTGTGATTTCAACAGCCTGAGTATCACTTTGTTTAATATGCTAAGGGATTCGGCTGCACACACACACACACACACACACACACACACACACACACACACACACACACACACACACACACACACACACACACACACACACACACACACACACACACACACACATCTATTTATCATAACTCCACCTCCACATATTGCACATTATGAAGTCTCTCTCTGTGTGTGTGTGTGTGTCTATGTTCTCCAGGGTGGTCTCTGTCTCTCCTGGTTCTCTGATCCGTGTGGAGGGAAAACCCGCGTCGATACGCTGTGATGTCACAGATTAAGAGGGTCCTCGAGAGCAGTGTTTTCATTGGCCCATTGCAGAAAGGGAAGGCACAACCTATCCAGGTCATTTCCACTTTGGACCCCCCCCCCCCAGATACCCATATATGTCACTTCAAGACTGTGTTAACATCGGTGACATCAGAATTAAGTCAGTGGGATGATCAGACAACAGCACCAACGTAATGCTCGACACCCTGAGGTGATGCTTCCAGTTAAGGCACTCAACACTCGGTCCGTAGTCCCCGAAGGGTGGTGACGTGACCCCAAACACGTGACCCACTGTCCATGTCAACCACCTGGGCGCTGAGGAGAGAAGATGCCCCATTGGGGGGAGATCTTCACCCTTTGGACCGGACTGGGGAGTAAACTTGACCCGAGCACTTAGCGCTTCACTACTGGGTGTTGCAAATGATCAATCAATCAATCAAATGTATTTATATAGTCCTTCTTACATCAGCTGATGTCACAAAGTGCTGTACAGAAACTCAGTCTAAAACCCCAAACAGCAAGCAATGCAGGTGTAGAAGCACGGTGGCTAGGAAAAACTCCCTAGAAAGGCCAAAACCTGGGAAGAAACCTAGAGAGGAACCAGGCTATGAGGGGTGGCCAGTCCTCCTCTGGCTGTGCCAGGTGGAGATTATAACAGAACATGGCCAAGATGTTCAAATGTTCATAGATGACCAGCAGTCAAATAATAATAATCACAGTGGTTGTCGAGGGTGCAACAGCTCAGCACCTCGGGAGTAAATGTCAGTTGGCTTTTCATAGCCGATCATTCAGAGTATCTCTACCGCTCCTACTGTCTCTAGAGAGTTGAAAACAGAAGGTCTGGGACAGGTAGCAGGTCCGGTGAACAGGTCAGGGTTCCATAGCCGCAGACAGAACAGTTGAAACTGGAGCAGCAGCACGGCCAGGTGGACTGGGGACAGCAAGGAGTCATCAGGCCAGGTAGTCCTGAGGCATGGTCCTAGGGCTCAGGTCCTCCGAGAGAGAGAAACAAAGAAAGAGAGAAAGAGAGAATTAGAGAGAAAAAGAGAGAATTAGAGAGAGCATACTTACATTCACACAGGACACCGGATAAGACAGGAGAAATACTCCAGATATAACAGACTGACTCCAGCCCCCAGACACATAAACTATTGCAGCATAAATACTGGAGGCTGAGACAGGAGGGGTCGGGAGACACTGTGGCCCCATCCGACGATACCCCCGGACAGGGCCAAACAGGCAGGGTATAACCCCACCCACTTTGCCAAAGCACAACCCCCACACCACTAGAGGGATATCTTCAACCACCAACTTACCATCCTGAGACAAGGCCGAGTATAGCCCACAAAGATCTCCACCACAGCACAACCCAAGGGTGGGGCACCAACCCGGACCAGAAGATCAAGTCAGTGATTCAACCCACTCAATTGACGAACCCCTCCTCGGGACTTCATGGTAGAGCACCAGTAAGCCAGTGGCTCAGCCCCTGTAATAGGGTTAGAGGCAGAAAATCCCAGTGGAGAGAGGGGAACCGGCCAGGCAGAGACAGCAAGGGCGGTTCGTTGCTCCAGAGCCTTTCCGTTCACCTTCACACTCCTGGGCCAGACTACACTCAATCATATGACCCACTGAAGAGATGAGTCTTCAGTAAAGACTTAAAGGTAGAGTCTGTGTCTCTCACATGGGTAGGCAGACCATTCCATAAAAATGGAGCTCTATAGGAGAAAGCCCTGCCTCCAGCTGTTTGCTTAGAAATTCTAGGGTTAGTGAGGCCTGTGTCTTGTGACTGTAGTCCTCTAGTCACCTCCCCATGCTCTAGTCCTGCAGTCACCCCCCATGTCCTAGTCCTCTAGTCACCTCCCCATGCCCTAGTCCTCTAGTCACCCCCCATGCCCTAGTCCTCTAGTCACCCCCCATGCCCTAGTCCTCTAGTCACCCCCCCATGCCCTAGTCCTTTAGTCACCCCCATGCCCTAGTCCTCTAGTCACCCCCATGCCCTAGTCCTCTAGTCACCCCCCTATACCCTCATCCTCTAGTCACCCCCCTATGCCCTAGTCCTCTAGTCACCCCCCTATGCCCTAGTCCTCTAGTCACCCCCCATGTCCTAGTCCTCTAGTCACCTCCCCATGCCCTAGTCCTCTAGTCACCCCCCATGCCCTAGTCCTCTAGTCACCCCCCATGCCCTAGTCCTTTAGTCACCCCCCATGCCCTAGTCCTTTAGTCACCCCCATGCCCTAGTCCTCTAGTCACCCCCCATGCCCTAGTCCTCTAGTCACCCCCCCCATATACCCTCGTCCTCTAGTCACCCCCCTATGCCCTAGTCCTCTAGTCACCCCCCTATGCCCTAGTCCTCTAGTCACCCCCCCATGCCCTAGTCCTCTAGTCACCTCCCCCCATGCCCTAGTCATCTAGTCACCCCCCTATTCCCTAGTCACCCCCTATGCCCTAGTCACCCCCATGCCCTAGTCCTCTAGTCACCTCCCCCCATGCCCTAGTCCTCTAGTCACCCCCCATGCCCTAGTCCTCAAGTCACCCCCATGCCCTAGTCCTCTAGTCACCCCCATGCCCTCATCCTCTAGTCACCCCCCATGCCCTAGTCCTCTAGTCACCCCCCATGCCCTAGTCCTCTAGTCACCCCCCCATGCCCTAGTCTTCTAGTCACCCCCATGCCCTAGTCCTCTAGTCACCCCCCCATGCCCTAGTCCTCTAGTCACCCCCCATGCCCTAGTTCTCTAGTCACCCCACTATACCCTCGTCCTCTAGTCACCCCCCTATGCCCTAGTCCTCTAGTCACCCCCCTATGCCCTAGTCCTCTAGTCACCCCCCCATGCCCTAGTCCTCTAGTCACCTCCCCCATGCCCTAGTCATCTAGTCACCCCCCATGCCCTAGTCACCCCCCATGCCCTAGTCCTCTAGTCACCTCCCCCCATGCCCTAGTCCTCTAGTCACCCCCCATGCCCTAGTCCTCAAGTCACCCCCATGCCCTAGTCCTCTAGTCACCCCCATGCCCTAGTCCTCTAGGTACCCCCCATGCCCTAGTCCTCTAGTCACCCCCATGCCCTAGCCCTCTAGTCATCCCCCATGCCCTAGTCCTCTAGTCACCCCCATGCCCTCGTCCTCTAGTCACCCCCCATGCCCTAGTCCTCTAGTCACCCCCCTATGCCCTAGTCACCCCCCATGCCCTAGTCCTCTAGTCACCTCCCCCATGCCATAGTCCTCTAGTCACCCCCATGCCCTAGTCCTCAAGTCACCCCCATGCCCTAGTCCTCTAGTCACCCCCCTATGCCCTAGTCCTCTAGTCACCCCCCTATGCCCTAGTCCTCTAGTCACCCCCCTATGCCCTAGTCCTCTAGTCACCTCCCCTATGCCCTAGTCCTTTAGTCACCCCCCCATGCCCTAGTCCTCTAGTCACCCCCCATGCCCTAGTCCTCTAGTCACCCCCTATGCCCTAGTCACCCCCTATGCCCTAGTCCTCTAGTCACCCCCTATGCCCTAGTCCTATAGTCACCCCCCATGCCCTAGTCCTCTAGTCACCCACCATGCCCTAGTCCTCTAGTCACCCCCCCATGCTCTAGTCCTCTAGTCACCCCCTATGCCCTAGTCCTCTAGTCACCCCCCTATGCCCTAGTCCTCTAGTCACCCCTCCTATGCCCTAGTCCTCTAGTCACCCCCTATGCCCTAGTCCTCTAGTCACCCCCATGCCCTAGTCCTCTAGTCACCCCCCCATGCTCTAGTCCTCTAGTCACCCCCTATGCCCTAGTCCTCTAGTCACCCCCCTATGCCCTAGTCCTCTAGTCACCCCCTATGCCCTAGTCCTATAGTCACCCCCCATGCCCTAGTCCTCTAGTCACCCCCATGCCCTAGTCCTCTAGTCACCCCCCCATGCTCTAGTCCTCTAGTCACCCCTATGCCCTAGTCCTCTAGTCACCCCCCTATGCCCTAGTCCTCTAGTCACCCCTCCTATGCCCTAGTCCTCTAGTCACCCCCTATGCCCTAGTCCTCTAGCCACCCCCCCATGCCCTAGTCCTCTAGTCACCCCCCTATGCCCTAGTCCTCTAGTCACGCCCCTATGCCCTAGTCCTCTAGTCACCCCCCCCCTATGCCCTAGTCCTCTAGTCACCCCCCTATGCCCTAGTCCTCTAGTCACCCCCCTATGCCCTAGTCCTCTAGTCACCCCCCTATGCCCTAGTCCTCTAGTCACCCCCTATGCCCTAGTCCTCTAGTCACCCCCCCTATGCCCTAGTCCTCTAGTCACCCCCTATTCCCTAGTCCTCTAGTCACCCCCCTATGCCCTAGTCCTCTAGTCACCCCCTATGCCCTAGTCCTCTAGTCACCCCCTATGCCCTAGTCCTCTAGTCACCCCCTATGCCCTAGTCCTCTAGTTACCCCCTATGCCCTAGTCCTCTAGTTACCCCCCCATGCCCTAGTCCTCTAGTCACCCCCTATGCCCTAGTCCTCTAGTTACCCCCCATGCCCTAGTCCTCTAGTCACCCCCATGCCCTAGTCCTCTAGTTACCCCCCCCCCCCCCTATGCCCTAGTCCTCTAGTCACCCCCTATGCCCTAGTCCTCTAGTCACCCCCCCTATGCCCTAGTCCTCTAGTCACCCCCCTATGCCCTAGTCCTCTAGTCACCCCCTCTATGCCCTAGTCCTCTAGTCACCCCCTATGCCCTAGTCCTCTAGTCACCCCCCTATGCCCTAGTCCTCTAGTCACCCCCTATGCCCTAGTCCTCTAGTTACCCCCTATGCCCTAGTCCTCTAGTTACCCCCCATGCCCTAGTCCTCTAGTCACCCCCTATGCCCTAGTCCTCTAGTCACCCCCTATGCCCTAGTCCTCTAGTTACCCCCCCATGCCCTAGTCCTCTAGTTACCCCCCCATGCCCTAGTCCTCTAGTCAACCCCTATGCCCTAGTCCTCTAGTTACCCCCCTATGCCCTAGTCCTCTAGTCACCCCCCATGCCCTAGTCCTCTAGTCACCCCCCCATGCCCTAGTCACCCCCCATGCCCTAGTCCTCTAGACACCCCCCTATGCCCTAGTCCTCTAGTCACCCCCCCATGCCCTAGTCACCCCCATGCCCTAGTCCTCTAGACACCCCCTATGCCCTAGTCCTCTAGTCACCCCCTACGGCCTAGTCCTCTAGTTACCCCCCATGCCCTAGTCATCTAGTCACCCCCATGCCCTAGTCACCCCCCATGCCCTAGTCCTCTAGTCACCTCCCCCCATGCCCTAGTCCTCTAGTCATCCCCCATGCCCTAGTCCTCAAGTCACCCCATGCCCTAGTCCTCTAGTCACCCCCATGCCCTAGTCCTCTAGGTACCCCCCATGCCCTAGTCCTCTAGTCACCCCCATGCCCTAGTCCTCTAGGTACCCCCCATGCCCTAGTCCTCTAGTCACCCCCCATGCCCTCGTCCTCTAGTCACCCCCCCATGCCCTAGTCCTCTAGTCACCTCCCCCATGCCCTAGTCATCTAGTCACCCCCTATTCCCTAGTCCTCTAGTCACCCCCCTATGCCCTAGTCACCCCCCATGCCCTAGTCCTCTAGTCACCTCCCCCCATGCCATAGTCCTCTAGTCACCCCCCATGCCCTAGTCCTCAAGTCACCCCCATGCCCTAGTCCTCTAGTCACCCCCCTATGCCCTAGTCCTCTAGTCACCCCCCTATGCCCTAGTCCTCTAGTCACCCCCCCTATGCCCTAGTCCTCTAGTCACCCCCCCTATGCCCTAGTCCTCTAGTCACCTCCCCCTATGCCCTAGTCCTTTAGTCACCCCCCCATGCCCTAGTCCTCTAGTCACCCCCCCATGCCCTAGTCCTCTAGTCACCCCCTATGCCCTAGTCACCCCCTATGCCCTAGTCCTCTAGTCACCCCCTATGCCCTAGTCCTATAGTCACCCCCCATGCCCTAGTCCTCTAGTCACCCCCTATGCCCTAGTCCTCTAGTCACCCCCATTGCCCTCGTCCTCTAGTCACCCCCCCATGCTCTAGTCCTCTAGTCACCCCCTATGCCCTAGTCCTCTAGTCACCCCCCCTATGCCCTAGTCCTCTAGTCACCCCTCCTATGCCCTAGTCCTCTTGTCACCCCCTATGCCCTAGTCCTCTAGTCACCCCCCCATGCCCTAGTCCTCTAGTCACCCCCTATGCCCTAGTCCTCTAGTCACCCCCCTATGCCCTAGTCCTCTAGTCACCCCCCTATGCCCTAGTCCTCTTGTCACCCCCTATGCCCTAGTCCTCTAGTCACCCCCCTATGCCCTAGTCCTCTAGTCACCCCCTATTCCCTAGTCCTCTAGTCACCCCCCTATGCCCTAGTCCTCTAGTCACCCCCTATGCCCTAGTCCTCTAGTCACCCCCTATGCCCTAGTCCTCTAGTCACCCCCTATGCCCTAGTCCTCTAGTTACCCCCTATGCCCTAGTCCTCTAGTTACCCCCCATGCCCTAGTCCTCTAGTCACCCCCTATGCCCTAGTCCTCTAGTTAACCCCCATGCCCTAGTCCTCTAGTTACCCCCCCCCATGCCCTAGTCCTCTAGTCACCCCCCCATGCCCTAGTCCTCTAGTTACCCCCCCCCCATGCCCTAGTCCTCTAGTTAACCCCCATGCCCTAGTCCTCTAGTCACCCCCCCATGCCCTAGTCCTCTAGTCACCCCCTCTATGCCCTAGTCCTCTAGTCACCCCCTATGCCCTAGTCCTCTAGTCACCCCCTATGCCCTAGTCCTCTAGTCACCCCCTATGCCCTAGTCCTCTAGTCACCCCCTATGCCCTAGTCCTCTAGTTACCCCCTATGCCCTAGTCCTCTAGTCACCCCCCTATGCCCTAGTCCTCTAGTCACCCCCTATGCCCTAGTCCTCTAGTCACCCCCTATGCCCTAGTCCTCTAGTTACCCCCCATGCCCTAGTCCTCTAGTTACCCCCCATTCCCTAGTCCTCTAGTCAACCCCTATGCCCTAGTCCTCTAGTTACCCCCTATGCCCTAGTCCTCTAGTCACCCCCCCATGCCCTAGTCCTCTAGTCGCCCCCCCATGCCCTAGTCACCCCCCCATGCCCTAGTCACCCCCCATGCCCTAGTCCTCTAGTCACCCCCCATGCCCTAGTCCTCTAGTCACCCCCTATGCCCTAGTCACCCCCTATGCCCTAGTCCTATAGTCACCCCCATGCCCTAGTCCTCTAGTCACCCCCTATGCCCTAGTCCTCTAGTCACCCCCATGCCCTAGTCCTCTAGTCACCCCCCCATGCTCTAGTCCTCTAGTCACCCCCTATGCCCTAGTCCTCTAGTCACCCCCCCTATGCCCTAGTCCTCTAGTCACCCCTCCTATGCCCTAGTCCTCTAGTCACCCCCCATGCCCTAGTCCTCTAGTCACCCCCCCATGCCCTAGTCCTCTAGTCACCCCCTATGCCCTAGTCCTCTAGTCACCCCCCTATGCCCTAGTCCTCTAGTCACCCCCCTATGCCCTAGTCCTCTAGTCACCCCCTATGCCCTAGTCCTCTAGTCACCCCCCATGCCCTAGTCCTCTAGTCACCCCCTATTCCCTAGTCCTCTAGTCACCCCCTATGCCCTAGTCCTCTAGTCACCCCCTATGCCCTAGTCCTCTAGTCACCCCCTATGCCCTAGTCCTCTAGTCACCCCCTATGCCCTAGTCCTCTAGTCACCCCCTATGCCCTAGTCCTCTAGTTACCCCCTATGCCCTAGTCCTCTAGTTACCCCCCATGCCCTAGTCCTCTAGTCACCCCCTATGCCCTAGTCCTCTAGTTAACCCCCATGCCCTAGTCCTCTAGTTACCCCCCATGCCCTAGTCCTCTAGTCACCCCCCATGCCCTAGTCCTCTAGTTACCCCCCCCCTATGCCCTAGTCCTCTAGTTAACCCCCATGCCCTAGTCCTCTAGTCACCCCCATGCCCTAGTCCTCTAGTCACCCCCTCTATGCCCTAGTCCTCTAGTCACCCCCTATGCCCTAGTCCTCTAGTCACCCCCCTATGCCCTAGTCCTCTAGTCACCCCCTATGCCCTAGTCCTCTAGTTACCCCCTATGCCCTAGTCCTCTAGTTACCCCCCATGCCCTAGTCCTCTAGTCACCCCCTATGCCCTAGTCCTCTAGTCACCCCCTATGCCCTAGTCCTCTAGTTACCCCCCATGCCCTAGTCCTCTAGTTACCCCCCCCCATGCCCTAGTCCTCTAGTCAACCCCTATGCCCTAGTCCTCTAGTTACCCCCCTATGCCCTAGTCCTCTAGTCACCCCCCATGCCCTAGTCCTCTTGTCACCCCCCATGCCCTAGTCACCCCCCATGCCCTAGTCCTCTAGACACCCCCTATGCCCTAGTCCTCTAGTCACCCCCCATGCCCTAGTCACCCCCATGCCCTAGTCCTCTAGACACCCCCTATGCCCTAGTCCTCTAGTCACCCCCCACGGCCTAGTCCTCTAGTTACCCCCCCTATGCCCTAGTCCTCTAGTTACCCCCCATGCCCTAGTCACCCCCCATGCCCTAGTCCTCTAGTTACCCCCCCATGCCCTAGTCCTCTAGTCACCCCCCCATGCCCTAGTCCTCTAGCCACTTCCCCATGCCCTAGTCCTCTAGTTACCCCCCATGCCCTAGTCCTCTAGTCACCTCCTATGCCCTAGTCCTCTAGTCACCCCCCATGCCCTAGTCCTCTAGTCACCCCCATGCCCTAGTCCTCTAGTCACCCCCCATGCCCTAGTCCTCTAGTCACCCCCATGCCCTCATCCTCTAGTCACCCCCCTATGCCCTAGTCCTCTAGTCATCCCCCCATGCCATAGTCCTCTAGTCACCCCCCTATGCCCTAGTCCTCTAGTCACCCCTCCTATGCCCTAGTCCTCTAGTCACCCCCCATGCCCTCATCCTCTAGTCACCCCCATGCCCTAGTCCTCTAGTCACCCCCTATGCCCTAGTCCTCTAGTCACCCCCCATGCCCTAGTCCTCTAGTCACCCCCCCATGGCCTAGTCCTCTAGTCACCCCCCAATGGCCTAGTCCTCTAGTTACCCCCCCATGCCCTAGTCCTCTAGTCACCCCCCCATGCCCTAGTCCTCTAGTCAGGTAGGAGTGTTTGTGACACGACAACTCCACCGTTGGAACTGATCATCTGCTGCAGCCTGATTGGAGGACAGCTCCTCTACTTCAGGAAGATGTTTCCCCAGCCCTCATCCCAACCTCACGGGAATCTCATTTCCACGACTCTTCTGCCAGACGCTGGAGCTGCTGATCCCTATGATAATGTACCAGCTGACCCAGGCACCACAGTTATCAGAGAGAACCCCAGAGGAAGCTCGTAGCACCACCTGTCGGTCTGTCAGTGCAACAAACCAGGAGCCATCCGCCCACCACACTGATCCAGGATCAGCCCTGTGCATATGGAGGCAGCAGAGTCAACCATCGTCACTGAAGAACCTTAGATAGGCCAGTTTCATAGAGTCTCTATACATCTAAATGGAATAGTTTGTCAACCATTTTAGGCAGGGTCTGTTCTGATTGGGTGGGGTGGGGTCAAATAGAACTAGAATTCCAGTCTGTAGTCAACTCATAGAGTAAGACTAATCTTTGAGTCTAAAACGGCTAATATTTATTGAACCTTTATTTAACTAGGCAAGTCAGTTAAGAACAAATTCTTATTTACAATGACGGCCTAAGCCGGTCAAACCTGGACGGTGCCGGGCCAATTGTGCGCTGTCCTATGGGACTCCCAATCACGGCCTGGACGTGATATAGCCTGGATTCGAAACAGAGACTGCAGTGACGCCTCTTAGCACTGAACCACTTCAGAGCTCATCCAGAGTCCTCTATTTAACTCTGAGGCAACTACTGGGCAGCTCCACTGCACTGACCACCCGTCAGATTCTCTAAGAACCTTTGCAATATTATTAATATGAGCTTGGTCCTGTTTTATGCTCTCTATCTTTCCGTCTTGTGACATTGTTCCAGCCTTGACAACGCCCTGTTATTGCAAGAGTACATGACTTCCATGTCATTACATGAGTTTGTTCTGTCCAATAGTGTGTGGCTGTGTGCAGTAACCTATAGGTGTGAATTGCACAACTAGAGAATATTCCTTGGGACGTAGGCAGAGAAACACAATGTCTTTATTAATTGTGATTCATCATTAAAAGAGCAACAAGCCCAAACGAAGGTGTTTCATGATAACATATGGAGTTGAGGCTCTTTATTATAGACTAGAAAATATCCTCCCCGATGACCGACAATAAAAACTGCAGAGAAAAAAAAAAAAGCCCTTAAATTGTGTTCCAAAGAACTTCAATCACCTCGTCTTCCCTTATACAAATAAACAATATCCTTTCCTGAAATACAAACATAAAATAAGTCTAAACACAATAAGAAAACACTCCCAAAAGCAAGTCATGTGAGTCATGTCCCGGGGGAAAAGGCCTTACAGTAGGTGGTGTCTAAATGTGATGTCATTATTACAGGTAAAGGGTGAGCACAGCAGCTATAGGTAAAAGGTGAGCACAGCAGCTACAGGTAAAAGGTGAGCACAGCAGCTACAGGTAAAAGGTGAGCGCAGCAGCTACAGGTAAAGGGTGAGCGCAGCAGCTACAGGTAAAGGGTGAGCGCAGCAGCTACAGGTAAAGGGTGAGCGCAGCAGCTACAGGTAAAGGGTGAGCGCAGCAGCTACAGGTAAAGGGTGAGCGCAGCAGCTACAGGTAAAGGGTGAGCGCAGCAGCTACAGGTGAAGGGTGAGCACAGCAGCTACAGGTAAAGGGTGAGCGCAGCAGCTACAGGTAAAGGGTGAGCGCAGCAGCTACAGGTAAAGGGTGAGCGCAGCAGCTACAGGTAAAGGGTGAGCACTGCAGCTACAGGTAAAAGGTGAGCGCAGCAGCTACAGGTAAAGGGTGAGCGCAGCAGCTACAAGTGAAGGGTGAGCACAGCAGCTACAGGTGAAGGGTGAGCACAGCAGCTACAGGTGAAGGGTGAGCACAGCAGCTACAGGTGAAGGGTGAGCACAGCAGCTACAGGTGAAGGGTGAGCGCAGCAGCTACAGGTGAAGGGTGAGCGCAGCAGCTACAGGTGAAGGGTGAGCGCAGCAGCTACAGGTGAAGGGTGAGCGCAGCGGCTACAGGTGAAAGGTGAGCACAGCGGCTAGAGGTGTTGACCTTGGAAGTGAAAAATCCAGACAATGTTTGTTTTTATTACCATTAGGATGTCGGTCGCTAAGGAGTAGACAGGCACAGTAGATTCACCTGGAAATGGCAGTGTTTCCCTTAGATTTCCCCCCTGCAGGCAGGTGCTAATACCTCTGATATCAGACTCAAGCAGAGCAACTGCCTTACCACATTCTCCCTCAAACTAACCAAAGCCAAATTCTTGAGTCCCATTTTGTTCAGAGATGTGTCAAATTCAAAAAACCGTCAACCGATTCTCATCGTCAGACAACCTTCTCATCTCCCTTCTGATCCCGTCACCACGACTGCACAGAGCCGGACGCTCCTAACGTAAGCCTATATTCAGTAGTCAATAGTCATCAAAAGTTGTTCCCGGTTGGCTAACGGGTATACGAAAGAATGTCATAACAAAGTCATTAGGCGCCATCTTGACCCAGTGAGCTGCGTCAGTGTCGTCGTCATCAGTGTCGTCGTCATCAGTGTCGTCGTCATCAGTGTCGTCGTCATCAGTGTCGTCGTCATCAGTGTCGTCGTCATCAGTGTCGTCGTCATCAGTGTCGTCGTCATCAGTGTCGTCGTCATCAGTGTCGTCGTCATCAGTGTCATCAGTGTCGTCGTCATCAGTGTCATCAGTGTCGTCGTCATCAGTGTCGTCGTCATCAGTGTCGTCGTCATCAGTGTCATCAGTGTCGTCGTCAGTGTCGTCATCATCAGTGTCGTCGTCATCAGTGTCGTCGTCATCAGTGTCGTCATGCGTCTGACATGGCTCCCTATACTCTATGTTTTTGTTGTACAGAGTCATGTGGGTATATATTATAGAATTAGGGAATAGGGTTCAGTTTCAGACCAGGCGCAATATTATGTGACGATGTCCGATGAGATCATCGGAACTCATTCTGACGTCATGACGTCAGAGCTCATCGTGACGCAGCAGCTTGACGATGCCACCAGAGCTCTTCGTGACGGCGTCTCGTTAGCTCGACGATGTCATCAGAGCTCTTCGCGACGGCGTCTCGTTAGCTCGATGATGTCATCAGAGCTCTTCGCGACGGCGTCTCGTTAGCTTGACGATGTCATCAGAGCTCTTCGCGACGGCGTCTCGTTAGCTTGACGATGTCATCAGAGCTCTTCGTGACGGCGTCTCGTTAGCTCGATGATGTCATCAGAGCTCTTCGCGACGGCGTCTCGTTATCTCGATGATGTCATCAGAGCTCTTCGCGACGGCGTCTCGTTAGCTTGATGATGTCATCAGAGCTCTTCGTGATTGTGTCTCAGCGGTTCTTGGCTGGGGAGAATGAAGACACCCTCCATAGCCTTCCAGTAGTTGTTCTGGTTGGCAGTGCCCATGCCGTGCACCTCCCTCTGCCCCTGGATGGGGTTGCCGTACTGCTCGCCCGTCACACTCAGGAAGGCGTCGGTGCCGACGTGCTTGAAGCGCACTGCCTCGTCCCGCTCCCAGATGGAGCCGTCACACTGCACCTTCCACACGTCCAGGTCATCCCCCTCGCCGTTCTCACCGAACGCACTCACCTCCTGGAGAAAGAGAATAGGACGATGTCAGCATTGAAGGGAAGTGGTGTGTGTTTGTTACCTTGTTGTTGGACAGTGACTAGCTAGGTGTGTGTGTGTGTGTGTGTGTGTGTGTGTGTGTATATATATTCCCACTGACTCTATTACCTGGTTGTTGGACAGCGGCGAGCTAAAGTGGTGTGTGTGGAGGTTGCGTCCCGTGGTCATGTGCGTGATGCGGACGGCCTGACCACACTGGATGGGCACGCCTCGTTGGCAGGTCCCGTCGGGCTTCCCCCGAATCCTCCAGTAACTGTTGGCGTCATCTGCACTCTCCACGCCTGTCACAGACTGCTGCCCACTGCCTACAGTTTACAAAAGGAGTCAACAGATTTGCCTCAAACATCCATCTTGCCTTCATTCTTCCATTTCTGAGTCCAGAGTGTCAGTGAACGGGGCACAGACATATACAGTCTCGTATGAAACGTTTAGAGCACAAAAGGTTAAGCGCCAAAAACTTCACAGCATTTTGAGGTTTGACGCGTAAGATGGCACCGACTGACACAAGGGCATCCCGTTTCAGGGTCCCAGTGTGCAGTGTTCCTCTTGCGGTGGTTCTTACATCATTTCTCTCATAAAGTTTCTTTATTTTGGATATTAGACCCGGCAGTCAAAATCAAACAGAAATATGAAACTCAATTTATACACTGGATTCTTGACATAGTTCATCAACACATCTACTGCTGTGCATACCATTTTCAGTAGGCTAGATCGAGTGTAAATTAATCCGGTGTATGTATATGTACCAATAGCACTGTAACAGTAATCCAAAAGCTATTTAGGCTGTTAATTGGATTAGTTCCAACATTTCTTGATTTCTTGTTGTTTTTTTTGTGTGATTATTTGTGTACTTGTTTAACTGCATTGTTAGGAGCTAGTGACATAAGCATTTCACTGCACCCAATTTTAACATCAGCTAAATTTTCTTGATTTCTTGTTGTTGTTTTTTTGTGTGATTATTTGTGTACTTGTTTTGACGTTAAAACTGCACTGTTAGGAGGTAGTGACGTCGGCATTTCACTGCACCCGCTATGACATCAGCGAAACTGTGTACACGGCCAATAAACTTTGATTTGATTCATGGTATATTACTTAAACGTCAGTTCCGGAATGACTGGTAAGTGTTACAGCTAAAAGCACTCTTCCTGAGGGTTCTGTTGTTGCCCATTAGGTTACAGTACGCCTGCAGTCGGTGCTACTGATATCTATCGCCGGGGATGGCAAGATTTGCATCTAGCACAGTCTACATTTTACTGTACATTACAATAGGCCTACTTCACGTCTCAATCAGTGGTTAAAAATTGGAGGCAAATTTATCCAATAGACCGCACTAGAATGTAACCACCTGCTTTCCCCATGGTTACAAATGTTTTTCACTTGTTTGTTGGAACAAAAATGTTCCACTCAACGATTGATACATCATTGTTACGAGCTTGATTCTTCACCAGAGCCTAGTACACTGTCATATAGGCAAATCAATTAGCTTATTATTATGACCATTTAAAGCCGTGATACTTTTCGGTTTAACGCAACATCGTTCCTCCAGACATGCAGCTATGAAATGGAGACCAACCGGTTTATGATTGTCAGTAGGGTATTTGTTACGCTACGGTGCCTTGACTCAACGAAATCACTAAGATTGACTTTTACCGTGCTTTTAAGACAACTAGAAACGCGGGGGAGTCGGGGGAGTCAAACGCGGAAGTCAAATCATGACTTCAGTGATCTTAAGGTCATTTTAAGTGTAAATTCATCCGATGTATGTACCGATAACACTAACAGTAATCCAAAAGCTATTTGGGCTGTTAATTTGATTAGTTCCAACATTTCTTGATTTCTCGTTTTTAACAGTGGGCCAATTCCGAGTTCCAAACTTGGAATTCAGAATTGGCCCACTGTTCAAAACGATATTTCCAAATCGGAGCTCGTTTTCTGTGTTGTCTTGAAACCTTTGAAGTTGGAAATCGGATATTTCCAAGTTCCCAGTAGTTTTTAAACGCAGCATGACTATTCCGTCAATAACTGCTGACGGTGGAGTTCTCTACTGATAATGATGACTTACCTGAGCCGTATTTTACATCATGAGAGTGCAGCCGAACGTTGTGTCTCGTGTTCAGCAATTTCACAAGCGAACCGCAGGTGACGTAGTTAAACTCTGACTCCCGACCCTCGCATTTGGACCACAAAATAACGACCAAAATGGATTTGATTAAGACGCGGATAGTGTAAATTAATCCCATTGTTCTGTCTCTATGGACATAATCGAGAGCGAGAGGATGTAAAACTCAAGGACAAGGCACTTTCAAACATTAGTGCTTATATAAACCAATCAGAGCTTGACAAGTCCCTGATCACGGAAGTAAAATATAACACATGCTGATCTGTTATTGGTTGAAGCACATGTGAGGTCGTGCATATTTGGTCAATTAATTCGGAAGCGGAAATTAAATTATGGCCAGAAAGTCGTCGTCACTATTTACCACAGTAACAAAGTAATAAAACCCGCAGATTTCTACAATTTATCTTCTTAAAATTAGATTTTAGACCTAACCCTAATCCCACTGCTAACCTTATTCCTACCTTATATTTTTTTTACAATATATACCACAATATTCCACTGTGGTAACTAGTGGAAACAGAAAACTACTGCTGATACAAGATGTATACATTGTTGCAACAAAATATTCCCTTATATGGTCTTTGATATGTCTTTGTGTTGATCATAATCGAATTTGAGTGTTATTGTGTGGTCAACCATGTCATTCAAGGATTTAGGCTATATAACAATTTAGTAGGCTGGGTTGTCTTCTCTTCTGGGAGAGGTATATCTCCCTCCTGGTCTGTCTGTTGAGGTTAGACAGGGTGTTCTGGGAGAGGTCTATCTCCCTCCTGGTCTGTCTGTTGAGGTTAGACGGGGTGTTCTGGGAGAGGTCTATCTCCCTCCTGGTCTCTCTGTTGAGGTTAGACAGGGTGTTCTGGGAGAGGTCTATCTCCCTCCTGGTCTCTCTGTTGAGGTTAGACAGGGTGTTCTGGGAGAGGTCTATCTTCCTTCTGGTCTGTCTGTTGAGCTTAGACGGGATGTTCTGGGAGAGGTTTATCTCCCTCCTGGTCTGTCTGTTGAGTTTAGATAGGGCATCCTGCAGGATCCCTCTCAGAGACCACGGAAGCTGCTGCTCACTGGAGGAAAGCAGCCAGTGTATCTGTGATGAGGGGTCTGGCCAAGCTTCTGTGAAAATAGGAAGAGAAGTCCACGATCTAATAGGAAGCCTAACTACAATCTGGTTTAAATCAGGAGTCATCAAACCTCCTGGTGAGCTACTGTGTTTGCAGGCTTTTTCTCCTGCCTTGCATAAACACACATATTGCCCACCTACAGCATGGTCAAGTAAGGTAATGTTTCCCTACATTTTCGGACTGCTAAAACAACTATTTATTTAGAACCACAGGGAGTTAACGAAAGTCTCAAAGAAAACAGGAGCTTTGACGTTAAAACTGCACTGTTAGGAGGTAGTGACGTCGGCATTTCACTGCACCCGCTATGACATCAGCGAAACTGTGTACACGGCCAATAAACTTTGATTTGATTCATGGTATATTACTTAAAACCTCAGTTCCGGAAAACAGGAGCTGCCTCCACTATTCCAGCACCTTTTCAACTTCAACATTTCAACATCATTAAATCGCCTACAGTATGCTTAGTCTGATACAGTGACAACTAAAAGATACCAAAAACTATTCAGTCCAATCAACGTAAGCTAAATATGATGTGGCTGTCCATGGTTCTGATTTCTGTGTGTGTGTGTATGTTTGTGTGTGTGTATTTGTGTTTGTGTGTGTTTGTGTGTGTGTGTGTATTTGTGTGTGTGTATGTGTGTTTGTGTGTGTGTGTGTGTATGTATGTGTGTTTGTGCGTGTGTGTGCATTTGTGTGTGTGTATGTGTGTTTGTGTGCAAGTAGAAAAAACATGATGACTCATCCTACTTGTAGAGAAACGGCTAGTGCCATTCTCCTCTTTCATGTTGCCTAAACGGTCTATGACTCTGTCATACAGTACACTTTTAGGTTTTGTTGTCCTAGGCTACCTGGCTTGAATGCCTGCTCGCTATCCTAACGTTCGTGTGCATCGATACGCCAGCCCAGCTAGTTAACATTAGCATACTACATCTAGCTAGCTAGCTACATATAGAATTCATGGTTCTATCAGAACAGCCGTCATAATCATTGGCCAGTACGGAGAATTAAGTAAAACCACAAGTCCAAATCCCTATCTCCATCCATAGCCGATTTTAGCCATGGATGGACCTGTCAATAATGAAGTTTGGCTTGTGATGTGATTGGTCTGAAGCAAAATCCAAACCGGTGCACCAAGACCTTTCAGTTTAGTTCAATGCTGATTGGCTATTATTTTAATACTTCATTTATCAAGGGAGGCCAAATGCTCACTGGCTTCCCTTAGCATTTAATGCTCAGTGCGGCAACAATGTCATACTCTTTCTGACCAGACAGCATCAGATACTCTACACATAGTGAGACAGAGGGGCGCTGTTTCATTCGACCGGATGCTTTAAATCAGCGAGAGAAATGAATCCTCTTGGAAATTGAAGGACATTTCTGAAACACAGAGATAAATAATTTTGTATGGTTTTTTTTTTTTTTTGGTCAATTTTTTGGGGGAAGCCTAGTTCCTTTGACAACCATGAATACAGACACACACGCGTGCACGCACACGCACACACACAGTTTATGTATACTGCCTATGCATCAGCATGGGTATCAAAGGCAATCAGATTTGAACACTCACGTTGCTCTATTTTCAGAGTGGATGACGACTGCTCCTGTGGAATCTCCCCCTGTGTTTCCTGTGCTCTGATTGGTCGAGGAGTCCAGATCCGTGGAGGAGAGCCCGGCGAGTGATTGATTGGCGTCAACCGCCGAAGTCCCAGCCGTTACATTCGAACAAGATACATTTGTCTCCTGTAGGGTCCCTCTTTTCTCAAGGAAAAGCTTTGAGCTCCTCTTTCAAGGTACACGCCATAGGTGTCGCAGAGATCAGCGATGGGTGACTGGGCTCGGGCAGAGGAGCCCGAGGTTCTGCTAAACGGAACCATGTCCTCGTCGGACTCCATCCATATCTGGTTCGCGTCCAACAGTTTTATATTTACGAAGAGGACGCATTCAGATTCGGTCAAGTCGGATATGAGAAAGTTGAGTCCACTGTTTGCATCGAAGTCTGAGTTTCCTGCTCCCTCAATTCTCTTGACCAATCACCTGCGTCAGTGATTACACAGATGCATAATAGTA
Source organism: Oncorhynchus masou masou (assembly GCF_036934945.1). NCBI lineage: Eukaryota > Metazoa > Chordata > Actinopteri > Salmoniformes > Salmonidae > Oncorhynchus > Oncorhynchus masou. The sequence goes on along the minus strand of NC_088212.1, from coordinate 7,676,142 downwards.
CAATATAATTAAATTACTATTATGTTGGCTAATTGTGCATCAGGCTGCTATGTCATTGAGTCTTTTAAATCTCCCCCCCTGCTGTTGAAAACAAAATGTTAGACAAAAAGAAATGTGAGATAAAGTCTAGATGATTTTTATAGTGGAGATCAAGTTTATAAAGTGCCTGGCTGGGCTGATGAAATAGTGGATTGCGCAGTCAGATGGAACAGAGTAAAAAGACATTTCATGGTCATAGAGTTAGCAGGCGGTCACTTCTGGAACAGACACTGACTGGAAGGCGGTTTTAGCCAATCAGCATTCACGATTAGACACACCCGTTGTATAAAGAACAGATTATGTCATAGACTCCTGTGTCAACTTTAAACAGTCATTGGCCAGCTGGGGCAATGTGACATGGGGAAAGGCAACACTGTGTAGACAGTGGTATTCATAATGGAAGAAAGGTTTCACAAGAGCCTGGCGCAGTAAGGGGATAGGTCTTACTACCATTTACGAGTGTTTTATGTGATGATCAGTCTGTGTTTGATGAGTAGACCCTTTGACTAGGAAAAGGCTAAAAGTATTTTTTTAGACCACCGAATTACATGCCTTGATTGAATAGGGCAAATGATTTACACATAGTTATTTACTCCAATAGCTATGCGACATGTGCCGAATATTTCATTCTTCTCCTCAAACTAAATGAAAACCATATGTAGGCTTTAACTCGGGAGGCTGCTGAGTGGAGGACGGCTCATAACAATGTCTGGAACGGAGCAAATGGAACGGCATCAAACGCCTGGAAACCATGGAAACCATGTGTTTGATGCAGTTTATACCATTCCACTGATTCTGCTCCAGCCACTACCACGAGCCCATCCTCCCCAATGTGGTAGGCTACAGAGAGAAATACACGGATCTAAAATACAGTGGGTGTGTAGTGTGTCGATTGATGACAAAAACAACAAACAATTTAATACCGTTTCGCACAAGGCTGTTATAGAATATGATTATTATTATCATTATAGAATAAGGCTGTAACGTAACAAAACGTGGAAAAGGTGGAGCGTGAATAATTTCAGAAGACACTGTATGTGTTTTCTCTGTACCAACATAACGGGAAAATATGCTGTTAGAACCACTGAATGATTAGTGAATATTGAATACTTTCCTGAATGCACTGTATGATGTAAACTGTTGATTCCCAGGTTTTCATGAGCTGAAATAAAACACAAATGTTCCAAACACACAAAAAGCTTATTTCTCTCAAATGTTGTGCACACATGTATTTACATCCCTGTTAAGTGAGCATTTCTCCTTTTTCCAAGATGATCCATCCACCTGACAAGTGTGGCATATCAAGAAGCTGATTAAACTGCATGGCCCTTACATAGGTGCACCTTGTGCTGGGACCAATAAATAAAAGGCCCCTCTAAAATATGCAGTTTTGTCACACAACACAATGCCACAGATGGCTCAAGTTTTGAGGGAGTGTCCAGCAGAGCTGTTACCAGAGAATGTAGTTTAAATGTCTCTGCCATAAGCCGCCTCCAACATAGTTTTAGAGAATTTGGCAGTACGTCCAACCGGCCTCATAACCACAGACCACGTGTATGGCTTAATGTGGGCGAGCGGTTTGCTGACGTTAAACGTTGTGAACAGAGTGCCCCATGGTGGTGGTGGGGTTATAGTATGGGCAGGCATAAGCTACCAGACAACAAACACAATTGCATTTTATAGATGGCCATTTGAATGCGCAGAGAAACCCTGACGAGATCCTCAATGGCCTCAGCCCATTGCAGTGCCTTTCATCCGCCTCCATCACCTCATGTTTCAGCATGATAATGAACGGCCAAATGTCACAAGGATCTGTACACAATTCCTGGAAGCAGGATTTTTCTTCTATATATTTTGTTATGTTTAGCTCACATAATATAATGTACAAGTGTGCATGAATGTGTCTGTAATAGAATAGACGTGTCAAAAACAAATCTAGACATTTATAAATACATTTCATAATATACAGCTTCCAAAATATATATTTTTTTTTTACAATAGAGGTGTACCCAGATGGCGGCGCTGGCTTCAAAACAGCGGCCCCTGCAAATCATCTAGGGATCATACACGTCATTGCTTCTATACACACACACGTCACATTAAATACCATTTCAATCCACTAGAGGTTGCGTTAATCCGAAAAAGTAGGTTACGGATTTCATTGCAGTTTTGAGTCAGTCGGAAGAGCTTGGTATTTGTTCTCGTTTTGACTCTCCGGCTTCGGACATAAATGGACAAGCACGTGTCTTGAAAATGGGTAAGACGCGTCTTTTCACTCTTTAGAGCCTATTATGACATATAGGCTATGGATCAATTCGATTTGATTCCATTATCTATTATTGTATATTATGTATGCTACTGAAAGAGAGGCAGATTGCAGTTATAACCTCCTCGCATATCCTAAATAGATGATGCTTGTTTGCATTAGTCTCCCATTCGTTGAAACAAGTGTACATTTTAGGCCTATTTCTTAAACGTCCATACATTTCTAGGTATACTATGGCGATTGGCTCTTTAAGATTAGGCAATAAAAGTGACCATTGTGACTGTGTTTTCCACTAATGAGTTGAGTTGCCTTCCTGTGTGTTGGGTTGACAACGAGCTGGCTCCTGCTAGCTGGAAACCAGTTTATAGAGGCAATCGGCTATCACCAGGACAGGCTTTTATGGATCTATACAAAGATCGATCAAAAGAGGGCAAGCAACATGTTTTTTTTCTAATCCGGGTTTACAAATTATCTGATTCGCTGACTCAAATCATAGAAGAGGAATTTGACAGTTCTTTATTCGACATAGAATATAAACTTTGATCAGGTTTCCACTTCGAACAGGGAACATTAGTTTGTGTTCTCGTGCCTGACATTGTCTTGTTTACCACGTTCACGAGACGATCACGTTAAATAAATATCTAGAGTCCACCGCTGATGTGTCACAAGCTGGTGAATTGAACATCCTTAACATTGTTGCAGCTCAGTGCTGGGCGCAACGTGGAAACAAAGTCCCGCTTGGCACAGACGTCAATTCAACGCATATTCCACGTTGGTTCAACGCAATTTCGTTGAAATTACGTGTAAACAACGTTGATTCAACCAGTGTATCTCCTGTGCTGTGTCACTTTTTCCATCAGCGTCCAGCGATAATGCCTCAACCCAAAGTCAAGCTGGTGGTGACAGGAGATGATTTTGGGTACTGTCCAAAAAGGAACCAGGGGATAGTGGATTGTTTCCAAGCCGGGGGCATTTCTAATGTGTCCCTTCTGGTTAACGCCTCCTCGGCGAAAGAAGCGACAGAGCTGGCCAAAAGGTAAGTAAGCTTCATATAGTAAAGTACAATGTTTACGTCCATCGCTAATAGGATGTTTAATAGCTTACTGAAAACGTACAAGATGCCCTTAAAACACAACACTTCCATGCAGCTATGAATTTATGCTGCAAGTTGGGATAATTCACCAAGCAATTTATGAGAATTATGTTAAGGTTAGGAAAAGGGTTCGGGTTAGCAGAAATGCTCTCTTAACCTGTTACGAAAAGTCACTTGCATTGAAGTGGTTTGTTTATTATTATTTTTTAAATAAAACATTTTTTTTTATAGAGTCCCGATAAATTAGTCGGTTTAAAAATACAGTAACTTCCTGATAGTTTCACTTGTTGTGTTTTTATTTATTGTGTATTGAATAATTCTTGCAATCAGGAAAGGTGTTATACATTTGAAACCTCATATTTCCTGTATTTTGTCCAATCAGTGTTCTTCTCTTGCTTTAGCATGTACCAGCTCATATTATTGTTTGGCAGTTCCATCTATGATGTCAGACACTATAGGGACTGGTTTCCCGTATCCATAGAAATCCCAGTCCAGGAATAAAAAGCACTTTCAGTTGAACATCTCTATTGATCATGTTTCCTTAAGTCACAAAGACCAGGCTTTTACCTTGAGTCCGGAAAACTGACCCCTATTCTTCCTCCGTAGACATCACATTCCCATCGGTCTCCATGCCAACCTCTCAGAGGGTCTACCAGTGAGCCAGGGTCTGAAACAGGGCTCCACTCTCCTCAACAAGGATGGGTACTTCCATGGGAAGATGGGTTTCAGAAAGGCATTACAGAGTGGCCTGGTCAACATGACAGAGGTAGGCTTCCTTCTTAACCACATAGTTGAGGTAGGGCAGGCATTTTTTCCTTTTTTATATTTGCCCATTTCCACGGTAACAGAGTGATGCTGAGACTTAGATTTTTCCACTTTAAAATGTATGCAGAACAAAAACAGGCGTTGAGCTTCAGACCAGACTCACTCAAGTGTTGTTTAATAGCGGGTTAGCTATCAGAGTGTGATCTGATAGTGTTGTTTAATAGCGGGTTAGCTATCAGTGTGATCTGAGAGTGTTGTTTAATAGCAGGTTAGCTATCAGTGTGATCTGAGAGAGTGTTGTTTAATAGCAGGTTAGCTATCAGTGTGATCTGAGAGAGTGTTGTTTAATAGCAGGTTAGCTATCAGTGTGATCTGAGAGAGTGTTGTTTAATAGCAGGTTAGCTATCAGTGTGATCTGAGAGTGTTGTTTAATAGCAGGTTAGCTATCAGTGTGATCTGATAGTGTTGTTTAATAGCAGGTTAGCTATCAGTGTGATCTGAGAGAGTGTTGTTTAATAGCAGGTTAGCTATCAGAGTGTGATCTGAGAGAGTGTTGTTTAATAGCAGGTTAGCTATCAGTGTGTGATCTGAGAGAGTGTTGTTTAATAGCAGGTTAGCTATCAGTGTGATCTGAGACAGTGTTGTTTAATAGCAGGTTAGCTATCAGTGTGATCTGAGAGTGTTGTTTAATAGCAGGTTAGCTATCAGAGTGTGATCTGAGAGAGTGTTGTTTAATAGCAGGTTAGCTATCAGAGTGTGATCTGAGAGTGTTGTTTAATAGCAGGTTAGCTATCAGAGTGTGATCTGAGAGAGTGTTGTTTAATAGCGGGTTAGCTATCAGTGTGATCTGAGAGATTGTCGTTTAGTAGCAGGTTAGCTATCAGAGTGTGATCTGAGAGATTGTCGTTTAGTAGCAGGTTAGCTATCAGAGTGTGATCTGACAGTGTCGTTTAATAGCAGGTTAGCTATCAGAGTGTGATCTGAGAGAGTGTTGTTTAATAGCAGGTTAGCTATCAGTGTGATCTGAGAGAGTGTTGTTTAATAGCAGGTTAGCTATCAGAGTGTGATCTGAGAGAGTGTCGTTTAGTAGCAGGTTAGCTATCAGTGTGATCTGAGAGAGTGTCGTTTAATAACCTACCTAGTTGAATCAAATGAATTCTCTCTGATTCCTATTATGCTGTAAAACAACAGTCACCTGTTTTCCAGCATAATAGTTCCGTTGCAGCTTAGCCCACACTGATCACGATCCATATTCAAAAAGTGTCTCAGAGTAGGAGTGCTTATCTAGCCTGGGTACCAGTCTGTTTATGACATATCATTCCTCTCCTTGTCATGCTAAACACAGAATACAAGGAGTGGGATGTTAGCACAACAGGTCCTGGATTCCAGGCTACCTCGCACCTTCATTGGAATCTAAAAGGCAAAACTGACCTGAGATCTGCGCGCTTCATGAATACTGGCACTGGCAGCTTCTGTGAAGGATACTGTCGTGGTTAGGGAAGTTGCCAGTTGCATCTTGTATTGTCTGTGATGTAAGCACAGCGTCTTTTGGAAGAGGGTTAGGTCAACCATTGTGTGTGTGTGTGTGTGTGTGTGTGTGTGTGTGTGTGTGTGTGTGGAGATCTTGGTCACATTGAGTTGGGAAGAGACTGTACAGGAGTTGGGAAGAGACTGTACAGGAGTTGGGAAGAGACTGTACAGGAGATGGGAAGAGACTGTACAGGAGATGGGAAGAGACACAGGATAGAAAGGAGGGTGTAAACGTGAGCATGTATGTGTTTGGATGGGGACGGGCGAGGTGAAGAGCCACTGTTGCTGCTATGTTGTTTAACTGGCCCACAGCACAGCTGTGACAATATACACCATACGTCAATATACCATATAAGAGGCTTTCAAAAAAAATTCACCCACTATGTTGACTTATCCAACTGTCTGATGATTTATAAAGAAATATACTCAGGAGTACCTGGTATTTTTTAAGTGCTTGAGGCCTTCGACTTCACAGTAAACCAAAGCAGGATCAAGTTTTCCTTAATATTCTGATTCAACTCCCTGTTTTTTCATACGTGGAACTCAGGTGTTCGTTCCCGATCTACCGGGAACAGTTTTAGCGTGTTTTCCCCTTCTGTTTTGTGGAGGGTGTGTGTTTGTTCCTCATCAGGTGTGTGTGTTTTTAGCTGTACACTATCCCTGGGGGGTGTATTTGTCCCTCAAACTGGATTTAAAAAAAATATTTTACCTTTATTTACCGAGGCAAGTCAGTTAAAGAACAAATTCTTATTTTCAATGACAGGCTAGGAACAGTGGCGTTAACTGCCTTGTTCAGGGTCAGAACGACAGATTTGTACCTTGTCAGCTCGGGGATTTGAACTTGCGCTCCTAACCACTAGGCTACCCTGCCGCCCCAAGGGTATATTTGCACTCTCTTTGTGGCACATGGTTATCTTTCAGGTGTGTACTTTCACATTGTGTGTGTGTGTGTGTGTGTGTGTCAGGTGGAGCTGGAGCTGAGGGCTCAGGTGAGGCTGTTTGGAGAGCTGATGGGTTATCTGCCCTGTCACATGGACGGGCACCAACACATTCATGTCTTGCCAGGTATGCTGTCATAAAACCACTAGAAAGGTCTGTGTGTGTTCTTATGCTCATTGCGAAAAAACATTTTATTGTGAGAGGTCTTACCTAATAGAACTGTGTGTGTGTTCACCAATGTTCATTCATCTGAACCTCAACCACGTCTCCCCCTCTGACAGACATACTCTGAACGTCAACCACGTCTCCCCCTCTGACAGACATACTCTGAACGTCAACCACGTCTCCCCCTCTGACTGACATACTCTGAACGTCAACCACGTCTTCCCCTCTGACTGACGTACTCTGAACCTCAACCACGTCTCCCCCTCTGACTGACGTACTCTGAACCTCAACCACGTCTCCCCCTCTGACTGACGTACTCTGAACCTCAACCACGTCTCCCCCTCTGACTGACGTACTCTGAACCTCAACCACGTCTCCCCCTCTGACTGACGTACTCTGAACCTCAACCACGTCTCCCCCTCTGACAGACGTACATCACACGAACCTCAACCACGTGGTCCCCCTCTGACTGACGTGATCTCTGAACCTCAACCACGTCTCCCCAGGGCTGACAGACGTACTCAGAACCTCAACCACGTCTCCCCATCTGACTGACGTATTTGAACCTCAACCACGTCTCCCCCTCTGACTGACGTACTCTGAACCTCAACCACGTCTCCCCTCTGACTGACGTACTCTGAACCTCAACCACGTCTCCCCTCTGACTGACGTAATTGAACCTCAACCACGTCTCCCCCTCTGACAGACGTGATTAAACCTCAACCACGTCTCCCCCTCTGACTGACGTACTCTGAACCTCAACCACGTCTCCCCTCTGACAGACGTAACTCTGAACCTATGACCACGTCTCCCCTCTGACAGATATAACTGAACCTCAACCACGTCTCCCCCTCTGACTGACGTACTCTGAACCTCAACCACGTCTCCCCTCTGACTGACGTTAAAATATAACTCTGAACCTCAACCACGTCTCCCCCTCTGACAGACGTACTTACTGAACCTCAACCACGTCTCCCCCTCTGACTGACGTTAAACTAAATGAACCTAAATATAGGACAACCACGTCTCCCCCTCTGACTGACATACTCTGAACCTCAACCACGTCTCCCCCTCTGACAGACGTACTCTGAACCTCAACCACGTCTCCCCCTCTGACAGACATACTCTACTGAGAACACTCTGATGACACTGCGGAACTCTTCCTCTTCATTGTCATGAAGCACATGACCCCGTTTTTTTTTTTTTTACATCACACGATGAGTCACAGAATCATGTGGTTTTGTGAAAATGGTTGTTAGGTGATCTAATCGAGATGAATACATGTTCCACAACAGTTGTTTCCAGGGCAAGGAAGGGAAAGGGCCCCGCCTTCAGTTTTAAATGAGATGACCACTGTTGTTTTCATCTAACTGGTTTATTTAACCACTAGTCGTAGTAATTCCTTCTTCTTTTTTTCATTTTGAATATGTGCGGCTTTTGACCACGGCGTTGTCATAAGGGCATTGGTGACACTTGATACTCTCGGTTTAAAGGTCGTTTATAGACTATTAATTAGTTAATAGAGCACTAGTGTTATATCTCATGGTTAAAATATGACTGATGATTAAAATATAACTGATGATTAAAATATAACTGATGGTTAAAATATAACTGATGGTTAAAATACTTAAAATATAACTGATGGTTAAAATATAACTGATGATTAAAATATGACTGATGATTAAAATATGACTGATGATTAAAATATAACTGATGATTTAAAATATAACTGATGATTAAAATATAACTGATTTAAAATATAACTGATGGTTAAAATATAACTGATGGTTAAAATATAACTGATGGTTAAAATTGTGACTGTCATTTTAATGCTTGACAAATCTGAATCGGAAATGGCTGCCTCTGATTACGTGTGCCTAGTTTTATTTATTTTTTATTTAACCTTCATTTAACCAAGCAAGTCAGTTAAGAACAAATTCTTATTTACAATGACGGCCAACCAAAAGGCAAAAGGCATCCTGCGGGGCCGGGGGCTGGGATTAAACATAAATATATATAAATATAGGACAAAACACACATCACGACAAGAGAGACAACACTACATAAAGAGAGACAACACAACACTACATAAGGAGAGACAACACTACATAAGGAGAGACAACACTACATAAGGAGAGACAACACTACATAAAGAGAGACAACACAACACTACATAAGGAGAGACAACACAACACTACATAAGGAGAGACAACACTACATAAGGAGAGACAACACAACACTACATAAGGAGAGACAACACTACATAAGGAGAGACAACACTACATAAGGAGAGACAACACTACATAAGGAGAGACAACACAACACTACATAAAGAGAGACAACACAACACTACATAAGGAGAGACACTACTACATAAGGAGAGACAACACTACATAAGGAGAGACAACACTACATAAGGAGAGACAACACTACATAAGGAGAGACAACACTACATAAGGAGAGACAACACAACAATACATAATGAGAGACAACACTACATAGAGACAACACTACATAAGGAGAGACAACACAACACTACATAAAGAGAGACAACACAACACTACATAAAGAGAGACAACACAACACTACATAAAGAGAGACAACACAACACTACATAAAGAGAGACCACACAACACTACATAAAGAGAGACCACACAACACTACATAAAGAGAGACCACACAACACTACATAAAGAGAGACCACACAACACTACATAAAGAGAGACCACACTACATAACGAGACAACACTACATAACGAGACAACACAACACTACATAAAGAGAGACCACACAACACTACATAAAGAGAGACAACACTACACTACATAAAGAGAGACAACACTACATAAAGAGAGACAACACTACATAAAGAGAGACAACACCACACTACATAAAGAGAGACAACACTACAAAGAGAGACAACACTACATAGAGACAACACAACACTACATAAAGAGAGACAACACAACACTACATAAAGAGAGACAACACAACACTACATAACGAGACAACACTACATAACGAGACAACACTACATAAAGAGAGACCACACAACACTACATAAAGAGAGACAACACTACACTACATAGAGACAACACAACACTACATAAAGAGAGACAACACTACATAAAGAGAGACAACACAACACTACATAAGAGACAACACCACATAAAGAGACAACACAACACTACATAAAGAGAGACAACACTACATAAAGAGAGACAACACAACACTACATAACGAGACAACACTACATAACGAGACAACACTACATAAAGAGAGACCACACAACACTACATAAGAGACAACACAACACTACATGAAGAGAGACCACACAACACTACATAAAGAGAGACAACACTACACTACATAAAGAGAGACAACACAACACTACATAAAGAGAGACAACACTACATAAAGAGAGACAACACTACATAAAGAGACAACACAACACTACATAAGAGACAACACCACATAAAGAGACAACACAACACTACATAAAGAGAGACAACACTACATAACGAGACCACACTACATAAAGAGAGACAACACAACACTACATAAAGAGAGACAACACAACACTACATAAGAGACAACACAACACTACATGAAGAGAGACAGCAACACAACATGACGACAACATGGTAGCAACACAACATGACGACAACATGGTAGCAACACAACATGACGACAACATGGTAGCCACACAACATGACGACAACATGGTAGCAACACAACATGACGACAACATGGTAGCAACACAACATGACGACAACATGGTAGCAACACAACATGACGACAACATGGTAGCAACACAACATGACGACAACATGGTAGCAACACAACATGACGACAACATGGTAGCAACACAACAAGACGGCAACATGGTAGCAACACAACAAGACGGCAACATGGTAGCAACACAACAAGACGGCAACATGGTAGCAACACAACAAGACGGCAACATGGTAGCAACACAACAAGACGGCAACATGGTAGCAACACAACAAGACGGCAACATGGTAGCAACACAACAAGACGGCAACATGGTAGCAACACAACAAGACGGCAACATGGTAGCAACACAACAAGACGGCAACATGGTAGCAACACAACAAGACGACAACATGGTAGCAACACAACAAGACGACAACATGGTAGCAACACAACAAGACGACAACATGGTAGCAACACAACAAGACGACAACATGGTAGCAACACAACATGACGACAACATGGTAGCAACACATGACGACAACATGGTAGCAACACAAGACGACAACATGGTAGCAACACAACAAGACGACAACATGGTAGCAACACAACATGACGACAACATGGTAGCAACACAACAAGACGACAACATGGTAGCAACACAACAAGATGACAACATGGTAGCAACACAACAAGACGACAACATGGTAGCAACACAACATAACAACATTTCGTGTGTCAGAGGTGTGCGAGGTGTTTGCCCAGGTGCTGTCTGACTGTGGGATCTCCTACACTCGTGTCCCTGTGGAGCGTGGGCTACACTCGTGTCCCTGGCTGTCCCCTGTCCTCAGAGACTTCTACATGCAGGTAGAGAAGGACGCACTGGAGTCTATCCCCGTGTTCAGACGACATGGCATCAGGTAGGAGACGCGCTGAAATCCCTGTTGAATGTCATGAGAATCTCTTCATTGATACACACTGTTTACAGTAAAGCCCGGTACGGTATTAGAGAGGTGTCATGTTCCTTTTAGACTAGACACTTGAAGATTACCTTTAAGGCACATATGGTGATATTATTTTCCTGTTCGTCTCAGTCGGGGGATTCAATCATGCAATGAGAGATAGTGTTTCTGTTTCTCTCGGGTACGGTTAAAAGTTTAATATTTCCATGAGCTGGAAATGACCTTCCTCTTCTACCCCCCCCTCTCTCTCTCTCTCTCTCTCTCTCTCAGATGGCCTGATGTCTATCTAGGTTTGACCACCATGGGTCACAACATGTCAGTCCCCAACCTCAGACGAGCCTTCAGCCATGCCCTGGAACGAGACCTGGATGTCTCACTCTCGTCCCCCGGGGGTGAAAGTAAAAACAGGACAAACACTACGGAGCGGCCCGTGCTGACGGCAGAGCTCATGGTGCACCCTGGGTACCCCAGCCACCCCCAGGAGGGCGGCTGTGGGGAGGGCCCGGACGACTTCTCCCAGTCGGCTGACAGGCAGCAGGAGTTGACCACCCTGAAGGACCCAGCCCTACAGGCCTTCTACACCCAGGAGAGAGTCCAACTCTGTGCCTTCAGGGACCTCTGAGGCCCCTACACCCCTCGCGCTCAGGGGTAGGGTTGTTGAATTCCCAAAACTTTTATCTGGTGTTTCATAAATCTCAATTGAAGAAGGTTTGAAGATTGCTGTTTATTCCCAGAATTCTCCAAATGGGATTTTTTTCAAAACCCCAGAGCATTTTGGGGAAGTTTTGTGATCCTACCTCTGAGTCCCCCACTCAGGGGTCACGTTCCAATATCCACACTCACTGCCACACGATCTATCCAATACATGGCTTTCCCGAGGCCGGTGGGAGGAGCTATAGGAGGACAGGCTCGTTGTAATGGCCGGAATAGAATGGCATCAAACCTGGATTCTATATGTTTGATGTGTTCGATACCGTTCCATTATTCCATTCCAACCATTACAATGAGCCCGTCCTCCTATAGCTCCTCCCAACAGCCCCCTCGAATGGCTTTGTTCTGAGTATTTCGAACACATTTCCAATACATTGCTTCATTCTGAGTGGTAAGCTTGGGTAAATATTGGAATTGGACTCCTCTGCTGCTCTTTCATTGGTGCAAGCTTACCTCCAAACCACCAGGCGGCGCCACTATTTTCTGTGAAGCACAATCCTATTTTTGACAGTGTTTATTACAGACAAGGCAGTTGTTTTCCAATCATCTCAGGTGAGAGAGACAAGCACAAAAATCACTATGCTCTCTCTCATCCCAAAACGAACCTCAAATCAGCTGATCACACAAGAAGGCGTCAACAGAAGAGTAACTGTCAAAAGGGGGCGGCCCAAATAGGGCTTGCCTACAGCATATTATATTTTAAACATGGCCATGTAGTCTATCTAGGTTTTTAAAGAACAATCCTGTATATATATTTCTTAATTTGTGTCACACTATTTATTTAATGATGTTCTTAGGCTATCACAAGAAGCAGAATGGTCTGAAATGCCCAACTGACTATAATGGCTGTATGAATAAATGAAAGGTGACAGAAAACCTAATTCTTGCATGAAGTATTTTGGTTTGAAATGAGGGTTTTCTACGTTTTGAAACGTTACAGGATTCATCTGCTACCGTGGGGGAAAAATAGGTTACTAAAAGGTGAGTCAGGACTCGGTAGTATCATGTCTTACAAGGTTTTTTGTTGTTATTTACTTCGTTGGTCACGAGTAACCCCTCAATCACTTTGAATCACAGTATATGAAAAGTTTTTTTCCAACCAAAAAGCAACGTAAGTAAAGTCAATGCACCCAATATTAATGAACTCAAAAATAAATACAAACTGAGTCATTTAGCTACACACAAGCCCTGTAAGAGACTTTGGGGTTACGCAGAAGCAGCTGAAGGGGGAGGCTATCCTAGGAAGCAAGCTCGAGCTACTCATGTCACCCATGGCTAGTTGAACACCGAACTCTTCTTTGAGACAATGCTGAAACGTCAATCCATGGGCGAGTCAGTGCCGCCACATTTTCATTTGTGTCAAAATCAAACAAAAGCTATTGTGCAAATTCAGCAGACCATGGTGTGAAGTGCTTTTTAGGGCCCTCTGATTAAAAAAAATAAAATAAACGTATCATTATTGCTGTCTTTGGTTATCACAAGCATCGTTTTCCCCCCGTCGCTATTATTCCAGTCACACGTTCCGAGTCCCAAGTAGAACCCACTGAGGTATTATATTGGAGAACGCGTCCAAGATGTTCGACTACCTTTAAAATAATAATCTACTCACGTTCGCATACTCTTCCGCATGAAAATCAATATCCAGGTTGCATCCGGTTTATACTTAAGCAATAAGGCACCGAGGGGTGTGGTATATGGCCAAACACCGCGTTGTGTCATGCACAGGAACAGCCCTTGGCCGTGATATATTGGCCGCATACCACAACACAGCATTCATGCGCTAGCCTAACTGTAGGCTCGCTAAATAGCCTTACAGCCAATCAGCAAATGATTTTGGGAACGGGCAGAAATAAAAATGTATGTTGTTCCATGGAGGAAAAAGGACAATGTCTGAGTTTAATTCAATAAGAGAAAAGGGAGGGTCAGAAAAGTAATATCCCGGAAATATTAGGTGACGTGGTGAAACAGGATGATGGCAGGGCTACTGTATGTGTGCTGATTGTGAGGCGCTATTATGAAGTGGAAACGCCTAGGAGCAACAACGGCTCAGCCACAAGGTGGTAGGCAACACATGCTCACAGAAAGTGTGTAGAGCGTAAAAATTGTCTGTCCTCGATTACCAAGTTCCAAATTGCTTCTGGAAGCAACGTCAGCACAAGAGGTGTTCACCGGGAGCTTTATGAAATGAGTTAACATGGCCAGGCAGCCGAACACAAGCCTAAGATCACAATGCCAAGGTTCGGCTGGAGTGGTGTGATGCTCGCTGCCATTGGACTCTGGAGCAGTGGAAACGCGGGAGAATGCCAGGAGAACGCTGCCTGCCCCAATGCATAGTGCCAACTGTAAAGTTTGGTGGAGGATAAATAATGGTTCGGGCTAGGACCCTAAGTTCCAGTGAAGGGAGATCTTAATGCTACAACATACAATGACATTCTAGATGTTTCTGTGCTTCCAACTTTGTGGCAACAGTTTGGAGAAGGCCCGTTCCTGTTTCAGCATAACAATGCCCCCCGAGCACAAAGCGAGGTTCATACATAAATGGTTTGTCAAGATCAGTGTGGAAGAGCATGACTGGCCTGCACAGAGCCCTGACCTCTACCCTATCAAACACCTTTGGGATGAATTGGTACGCCGACTCCGAGCCAGGCCTAATGGCCCATCATCAGTGCCTGACCTGACTAATGTTCTTGTGGCTGAATGGAAGAAATGGATGGACATCCACAAATGAATACATACCATATGAAACGTAGCAAATCATACTAATTGGAGAGTGCCGGTTTTACATGTACTATTTTACGTCGACCCCTGAGTCCAGGTTGCTCCTTAAACCTGCTTTGTAGGATACCCCTCAGAGGGAGGTGAGCCTCTGTATCTCAAATGGAACCCCCGGATTTACATGTACTATGTTACGTCTACCCCCGAGTCCAGGTTGCTCCTTAAACCTGCTTTGTACGATACCCCTCAGAGGGAGGTGAGCCTCGGCATCTCAAATGGACCCCCATTTCCTATGGACAACTACTATTCCCTAGTTAGAGCCCATCTGGTCTCAGAGGTAGACATAACATAGTAAATGTAAATCTGGTCAAAAGTTGTTCACTTCATATGGAATTTACTTGGAATGCAAACTTTGTCTGTGGGTATGAAAGTAAGCTACAGTGATAAGCAGGCAGGGCTCTAGTACAGAATAAATCTCCTAGGTTACACGATTGTTGCCAATCACACTGCAGGTGTTTCAGGAAGTCATCTACCATAAACATTCTTCTTCATCTAACCAATCAATAGCCTTAGACATCACATCACTGCTGAAAAGTTTCACCTAGTATTTGGCTCAGGTTTGTGTTATTTAAAAAAAGAAAAAAAAAAAAGTTAGATAAAGAAGCTGAACTGGGTGGTGTCCTATGGAGGTGTGAGTATGGCGCCCTCTAGTGGTAGGCTGTGTTGCTACACACCACACTTCTTGTTTGCCTCTTCAGGCCACCGATGTTAATGTAAGCTCCAATTTTGTGCTATGTCCATTGTTTCTGGATGGGAAATAGACAAGACACTACTATCATGGAGATTTCACTCATAATCTACAGCTGAATACCTTTGCGTGTTGTCACTCTTACCGAAAACTTTCTGTTTCACGTCTAGATCGTGAATTCAAACACATTCACTCAGACCGGAGACTTCACTCGTTATCTGTTGCTGCGAGTGGTGACACTTTCACATCTACAGTATATCCTGGCAGGGACTGCAGTTGAAAAATGAGCCGGCTGGTTAAACCTGGCACTATCCCTGTAAAACGATACGTAATCACACTCCCAAAGCATCCATTCACCCAGACAATGAGACCAAATGGTTAGCCATCTTTATTATGAAACATTGGACCAAATCACACAGCTGTTACACTGCTCCAGTCCCTGTCCTGTTTTACATCCTACTGGCAGACAGACAATTAGAGAGACAGCCCTCTCCCAGCTCAATATAAAGGCGCCCGTTACAACGGACCACCGTCTCTGTGCGTCTCTGTTCAAACCCAGTCTGTGTTTGAAATAGCATCTTATTCCATATATAGCGCACTACTGATGGCCAGGACACACAGGATTATGGTTACAAGTACAGCACTATGTAAGGAATAGGGTGCCATTTTGGACCCACCCCGGTCTTTAGACTCCCACCTGGCATTGCCCCGACCAAGCACGACAGACAGTCCACCAAGTCCCTTGTTCCAGTGGATATAATCGGCCACTGATATGATATATTTATGTCAAGTCTCTGGTGATGTCAAGTCTCTGGTGATGTCAAGTCTCTGGTGATGACAAGTCTCTGGTGATGACAAGTCTCTGGTGATGACAAGTCTCTGGTGATGACAAGTCTCTGGTGATGTCAAGTCTCTGGTGATGTCAAGTCTCTGGTGATGTCAAGTCTCTGGTGATGTCAAGTCTCTGGTGATGACAAGTCTCTGGTGATGACAAGTCTCTGGTGATGACAAGTCTCTGGTGATGACATGAGATTTGGTTTGCGGTGCTTAGATTATTTTTATGTAGCGAGAGAGAGAAAGGAGGTGGGGTTCTGATTTTGCGTGTGACCAATGGCAGACAGGAGAGTAGACTTAAAGCCAATTTATGCCTGATTTTGAAAATGTGGTCGGAGGCGCTGTATGGAGGAGGGTGTGACGCAACTATGGAGCCACGCAGAGGACAAATTGAGCTCCACACCGCATTCACCGCGCGCCACCCAAATGTTGTAACAGTATGGAGGGCTCCTTACAGCTCCGCATTGACATGATTGGTTGATATTAGGTGGGGTCCTGTATAAACACAAACTCACTTCCTTGACAACAGCTCTGCTAAGGAAGTATACATGCCCTGGCTTCAGAGGCTGTATCTCAGTAAATGCTGTGTGGCCACTACAGATTTTTTTTATACAGGAAACAAACTGTACGGTGTCACTACTATTTCTACTTCCCACTGTCTTGAGATGGCAAAATGGTATCTAAAATGTGTATAGGAGAAAAGTTCAAACCCAAGACACGCAGCATGGTGGGAACGGTAGAACCAGGGGGTATACAACCACATTATAACAGAGGGAAATGTTTTTAGTCGGAATGGCACTTCTGCCTATTAAAGCAAAAAAAAAAAAAAACGAACCAGGAAGACTAAGACCATCTAATGCAAAGAGGGGCATCTTTCAAAACATTTTGGACTGGTGAAGGGGAGTGTGAACGATGATCATCTCCAGTCAATTGCACTTGTAATTCATTACAATATTAGGGTATTATCAGTGGCCATTTGTGTGTCTGTCTGCTCAGTGGGCTGGCTTCAAGCTGAGGGGAGGGACAACTGAGAGAGGGCATGTTCCACAGAATACAGTGCACCTTCGGAAGCAGAGAAGTCCAAAGGGAAAACATTTCAGCACACACTTCCAGGGCCTAGCAAGCTATGAGAGAGAGGTTCTTTGTTTCAGTAAGACATGTCATTTAGGGTTGATAGAACGAGATGAGACGAGAGAACAGAACAAAGAAAGTAAAGGATAACCACAACGTTTCCCTTCAGTCAGAAAGATCTCCTTCCAGAAGTTAGGAGAAAGGTCTACAATACTCAAGCAGTGATTTCTTGTTCCCCCCCCCCAATTTTTTTGAAACATTTTTTTTTAACGAACAGCAAAATTAAAAACCTTTTTTTCTCCCCCCCCCATTTCCTTCTATTTGTTTTCCGTCCTTAGTTCTCCATATTTAACAAGGACGTTCTAACCATTTATTTTTTTCTTGTCTTTTTCATTTTTCATATTTTAATTTAAGAAAATAGTATAAAGTTAGTAACGGTCTCGAGCGATCGCCAGAAGGAGGAGAAACCGGTCTGAGAGTCCTGCGAAGATGGAGGTGAGGCTAGGGCTGCTCCCGGGCTGCTAGGATGATGTGTGTGTGTAGGGAGATGGGGAGGAGAGAGGGGGAAGGTACAGAGAGGAGGGAGGAGAACAGAGACTTTCAGTTGGGGAGAGGAGAGAGAGAGAGAGGGCTACAAACTGGTCAAGTAATCAGTCCATTGGTCTCTTTTCTCCATGTTTCTTTGTAAACTCTTCTGCGTTCTTAAAGAATTTTTTCCGGTCCTTTGAGTATTCTTCTGCTAGGTCTGCCCTCAGGGGGTGCTCTGGCTGGGGGTCGTTCACCAACGCAATCAGGGACTGAATTACTGCAGAATAGACAAACAGTCAGTCACGCATTACTGCAGAATAGATAAGACAAACAGCCAATCATGACATTGCAGAAACTGAATCAGTGCAGAATGAACAGAGTACTTTCCTTTTTGACTAAAGAAGCAATTACTACCTCAACAGAAAGTTCAACAATTAAACTGACACACAAAGGAAAATGAGTCATGACATTGAAGTAGAATACTTGACTGATTCTCGTGTTCTCCTGTTAAGTTCCCTTTCTCTTCAGTCATTTGATCAGGTTCTACTGCCCAGCGTCAGGGTATCACACCCTGCGTCAGGGTATCACGCCCAGCGTCAGGGTATCACGCCCAGCGTCAGGGTATCACGCCCTGCGTCAGGGTATCACACCCAGCGTCAGGGTATCACGCCCAGCGTCAGGGTATCACGCCCTGCGTCAGGGTATCACACCCAGCGTCAGGGTATCACGCCATGGTATCACGCCCAGCGTCAGGGTATCACGCCATGGTATCACGCCCAGCGTCAGGGTATCATGCCATGGTATCACGCCCAGCGTCAGGGTATCATGCCGTGGTATCACGCCCAGCGTCAGGGTATCACACCCAGCGTCAGGGTATCACGCCATGGTATCACGCCCAGCGTCAGGGTATCACGCCATGGTATCACGCCCAGCGTCAGGGTATCATGCCGTGGTATCACGCCCAGCGTCAGGGTATCACGCCCAGCGTCAGGGTATCACGCCATGGTATCACGCCCAGCGTCAGGGTATCACGCCCAGCGTCAGGGTATCATGCCATGGTATCACGCCCAGCGTCAGGGTATCATGCCATGGTATCACGCCCAGCGTCAGGGTATCACGCCCAGCGTCAGGGTATCATGCCATGGTATCACGCCCAGAGTCAGGGTATCACACCCAGCGTCAGGGTATCATGTCATGGTATCACGCCCAGCGTCAGGGTATCACGCCCAGCGTCAGGGTATCATGCTATGGTATCACGCCCAGCGTCAGGGTATCATGCCATGGTATCACGCCAAGCGTCAGGGTATCATGCCATGGTATCACGCCCAGTGTCAGGGTATCATGCCATGGTATCACGCCCAGCGTCAGGGTATCACACCCAGCGTCAGGGTATCATGCCATGGTATCATGCCCAGTGTCAGGGTATCATGCCATGGTATCACGCCCAGTGTCAGGGTATCACGTGCAGTGTATCATGTCAGGGTATCATACCCAGCATCAGGGTATCATACCAGCGCATCATGCCCAGCGTCAGGCGGTCATGACAGCGCGTCAGGGTATCAACCAGTGGTACGGTTTCATGTCAGTGTATTGTGTCAGTGTATCATTTGGGTTGGCAGGTAGCCTAGTGGTTAGAGCATTGGTCCAGTAACCGAAAGGTTGCTGGACCAAATCCCTGAGCTGACAAGGTAAAAATCAGGCAGTTAACCCACTGTTCCCCGGTAGGCCGTCATTGTCAATAAGAATTTGTTCTTAACTGACTTGCCTATATAAAAAAAGGTACAAAAATATAATAATGTAAGTATTTCAGCATAATTTACATTATATGCAAATTATAGAGGTGTGTGTGCGAGACCCACCTTGGTCAGTTTTGGTTGCTGGTTTCCAGTTCTCTGCGCTAATGACAGGCAGACACACCTGTCCCTTCTCGTCGATGTTGGGGTGGTAGATCTTCGTCTTGAACGTGATCTTGGGGGGCTTGAAGGGGTACTCGGCGGGGAAGATTAATTCAATCCTGAAAGCTCCCTTGTCATAAGGAGCGTTGTCCTGCAGGAGTAACGTGTAGAAAATAAACCATGGTTAGTTAGTGTGACAATGACCATATCCAAGCAGCATCTCTTATGACTGTGTTATGACATGTAATACATGTAACAGTCCTTCTGGAACATAGAGACTTCTGTGATGTAATAGTCCTTCTAGAACCAGGACATAGACTTCTGTGATGTAATAGACCTTCTAGAACCAGAACATAAAGACTTCTGTGATGTAATAGTCCTTCTAGAACCAGAACATAAAGACTTCTGTGATGTAATAGTCCTTCTAGAACCAGAACATAGAGACTTCTGTGATGTAATAGTCCTTCTAGAACCAGAACATAGAGACTTCTGTGATGTAATAGTCCTTCTAGAACCAGGACATAGAGACTTCTGTGATACAATAGTCCTTCTAGAACCAGGACATAGAGACTTCATGATGTAATAGTCCTTCTAGAACCAGAACATAGAGACTTCTGTGATGTAATAGTCCTTCTAGAACCAGAACATAGAGACTTCTGTGATGTAATAGACCTTCTAGAACAGAACATAGAGACTTCTGTGATGTAATAGTCCTTCTAGAACCAGAACATAGAGACATCTGTCATGTAATAGTCCTTCTAGAACCAGGACATAGAGACTTCTGTCATGTAATAGTCCTTCTAGAACCAGAACATAGAGACTTCTGTGATGTAATAGTCCTTCTAGAACCAGAACATAGAGACTTCTGTGATGTAATAGTCCTTCTAGAACCAGAACATAGAGACTTCTTGAATGTAATAGTCCTTATAGAACCAGAACATAGAGACTTCTGTGATGTAATAGTCCTTCTAGAACCAGAACATAGAGACTTCTGTGATGTAATAGTCCTTCTAGAACAGAGACTTCTGTGATGTAATAGTCCTTCTAGAACCAGAACATAGAGACTTCTGTGATGTAATAGTCCTTCTAGAACAGAGACTTCTGTGATGTAATAGTCCTTCTAGAACCAGGACATAGAGACTTCTTGAATGTAATAGCCTTCATGAGAGAATTGTGAAGCCATGAATCAATGATGAGAATAAGACCACTTACAGGGACAATGAGACCTTGCCAGGTCAGTATGTTGGATTCATCCACTTGAATGTTTCTGAAGTTTTTCATCCCAGACTTGCGAATCTCTTCAAGTTCCTGAAAGAGGAGAGAGAGAAACATAATGATATGTTAAGGCCCCTCCAACGACTCTGATGGTAATGTACAATCCTTCCAAGGATGAGTAACCCTCAGAAATACCTACAATGAGTCTGATGTCAATCAAGTAATAGCTAGATAAAATAAACAGATAAAATAGAGAGGTGGCTGCTTGTGAGGCATCTATGTCAGTCAATGACAGCTCTTTTGGTATTGACATGTCTTGTAATTGTAAACAAAACTGAAACCCAGACAGACAATTTTGTGCTTGTCATGTTACTGTCTGGACAGACAACATACTAATAATGAATGTTTTGTTTGGTCCACAGAATTAATTTAGCTAGCGGCTGATTGTTTATTAGATAAACATATTTTTTTTAAATATCTAATAATAGTGTATGAATGTAGGTTTTGTTTCCTGCTGATGAGCTCATGAAATAATTGACTCGTGTCATGGTGCAGTTTTCTACAATGACGTTATGTATCTTGATAGAGCCATAGCTGGCTATCTATCTATCTATACAACTGGAGTGGTACCCAGGCGGTTACAAAACCCAAGATGATTGCATTTTCTTTGGCAGTTGATTTAAATGGTTACTGTTCGCTAGTTAGCTAAGCTCTTGATAAGTCGCATGTATAAACCGGGTAACTTGAATAATTGACTCATGTCATGGTGCAGTTTAGGACGATAAATAAGACGGTGTACTGTAGTTGTACTGAATGATGACCGAGCCCTTGATAACCCTTTAAAACAACGGGACAGTGAGGTTGTGCTTCGTGTGAGTCACAAAATAAGGCGAAACATCCTTTCCCATGTAGGTGAGGCAATTTTGGGTAGCTACTAGCTAACCTAAAGTAGCAAACCGCGTAGACGGATCTGTTACGGAAATAACTCACTCCGCGGTATTTCTAGCCATCACAAGGTTGTGATAAAACATAAATGGATCGGTTTCAATGTTAGTTTTTAACCCTTTAAAACATCGGGACAATGAGGTTGTGCATCGTGTGAGTCTCACAAATAATGCGAAATATAATTCCCCCATTTAGTTAGTTGGGTAACTACTAGTTATCTAGTTAATCTAAAACCAGGAGTCATAAAAAAACCAGGACAGCTCCGTAAAGGAAATAGTTAACTCGTCAGCTACGACAGTAGCCATAACACGGTTATGATACACAGAAATTGATCGGTGTAAATGTTGTTTGTACATTTTCCGGAGACTGGTGTCAATACTAAGCATGAGCAAGCAACGCCGCAGACTAGTTTCCCTGCTGTTCCCGGTCTCTCAATCTTCTCTGGCCCAGCCGGTGCTTTTCCTCACCGGTTTTATGCTCGCTGGCCTAGTTTGTAAAAGAGACTGCCTTCTCGCCTTCAGCGGGACTTCCAACACTTCTGGACCAAATACAATTTAGGACAACAATAAGATATCGTGACTGAGTCGTACTGAATAATGACCAAGCCCTCAGATAGACCATTCTGACTTGAAAAAAAATATATGGATAGATGTATGAAAATAGAGTTCTCATGATATTTACCTTGTGCAGTCTCCTGCTCGCCGCCATCTTGCATCTACTGTGTGTTCCCAGAATACAACGCGGCGACTTGTCTTGGGGTCGCAGTTCCAAAAAGGCAATAAAAGAAGTATGGGACAAATGACCCCCAAAATGTTGATTCTCTTTATCATGTGTTATATGAATCATTTTAGAATACAAAAGAGGCCAGTCCACTTGTTTTTTTTTCTGTTGTTGATGGCAAATTTGTAAACATTCAAACCAACAAAGGTTTAGAAGCTACCAGAAATGTTTCATTTATTGTCTGGCTTATGCATTGATTAGTCAAAAGCCTTGATTCTGAAAATACCCTTATTGTACACTGCAGTGTAGCCCATATAAACAGCTCAAAACTCTCCCGTTGGCTACGATACCAATTAAGCATATTCATTCCCTGGACTTGTATTTGTAGTATTGTAATGAAACAGGCAGGGAGCAGGTCTCGAACCCTCGACCTTCGAGCCCGAAGTCCGGCGCGCTATCGACTGTTCCGCAAAAGCCGAGTCGATTTCCGCGCTTAGAAACCCAGGGTCGTTACAGTATCAAATGAAAAAGGTGTGTCCGGTTCAGACATTTTTTTAAATGTAACTAGGCAAGTCAGTTAAGAACAAATTCTTAATTACAATGACGGCCTAGGAACAGTGGGATAACTAACTACTAGCCTACCTGCGGCCCCACATAATTCATTGTGTGTGTGTGTGTGTGTGCGTGCGCGACTGTGTGTGTGTGCGTGAGTGACATTTGAATGTGACAGATAAATACAGGCATCTCAAATTATGTTTATGGAAATAGGACATATTCAAAGTCATAATTTGTTTGAGATGGTTGTAGTTGTCTGACTGCTCAACCCGTAGCGTAGCCAATGGGCCGAACATTGTAAACTAGCCACTAGCGAGTGTTTTGTCAATGAATTAAATATTTCCTTTCTACCCCTCTGTATAGAATAGAACAAGTCAAGTTCTCTTGTAAACAATAACTTTGTTGTGCTATCACAACCACCCGATGCTGCTCTTACTGTTCCCCGAGCGCCGAAGAAGTGAATGTCGATTAAGGCAGTCCCCCGCACCTCTCTGATTCAGAGGGGTTGGGTTAAATTTCAGTTGAATGCATTCCGTTGTACAACTGACTAGGTATCCCCCTTTCCCTTGGTTTAAAATCAAATCACTCAACATACACCTCCATCCACTATCTGTATATATAGCAGAACACAACGAATGACCACTAAATATTGCTGTAGTGTTTTAAAGTACAAGCGACAACTCCCCAAACTATATAGGAGCTGCTTTTCCAGGCCTGGTAGTATTAACCACTAGATGACAGCAGTGGTCCCCATACTACCGCAATAATAATTGTACTGGGGTCGGAGGCTAAATTCAGATTCTATCAAATCAAATTTTATTTGTCACATACACATGGTTAGCAGATGTTAATGCGAGTGTAGCGAAATGCTTGTGCTTCTAGTTCCGACAATGCAGTAATAACCAACAAGTAATCTAACTAACAATTCCTAAACTACTGTCTTATACACAGTGTAAGGGGATAAAGAATATGTACATAAGGATATATGAATGAGTGATGGTACAGAGCAGCATAGGCAAGATACAGTAGATGGTATCGAGTACAGTATATACATATGAGATGAGTATGTAAACAAAGTGGCATAGTTAAAGTGGCTAGTGATGCATGTATTACATAAGGATGCAGTCGATGATATAGAGTACAGTATATACGTATGCATATGAGATGAATAATGTAGGGTAAGTAACATTATATAAGGTAGCATTGTTTAAAGTGGCTAGTGATATATTTACATCATTTCCCATCAATTCCCATTATTAAAGTGGCTGGAGTTGAGTCAGTGTCACTCAATGTTAGTGGTGGCTGTTTAACAGTCTGATGGCCTTGAGATAGAAGCTGTTTTTCAGTCTCTCGGTCCCAGCTTTGATGCACCTGTACTGACCTCGCCTTCTGGATGATAGCGGGGTGAACAGGCAGTGGCTCGGGTGGTTGATGTCCTTGATGATCTTTATGGCCTTCCTGTAACATCGGGTGGTGTAGGTGTCCTGGAGGGCAGGTAGTTTGCCCCCGGTGATGCGTTGTGCAGACCTCACTACCCTCTGGAGAGCCTTGCGGTTGAGGGCGGAGCAGTTGCTGTACAAGGTGGTGATACAGCCCGCCAGGATGCTCTCGATTGTGCATCTGTAGAAGTTTGTGAGTGCTTTTGGTGACAAGCCGAATTTCTTCAGCCTCCTGAGGTTGAAGAGGCGCTGCTGCGCCTTCTTCACGATGCTGTCTGTGTGAGTGGACCAATTCAGTTTGTCTGTGATGTGTATGCCGAGGAACTTAAAACTGTTCCATCGATGTGGATAGGAGGGTGTTCTCTCTGCT
The DNA here is from genome assembly GCF_036934945.1 of Oncorhynchus masou masou. Taxonomy (NCBI): domain Eukaryota; kingdom Metazoa; phylum Chordata; class Actinopteri; order Salmoniformes; family Salmonidae; genus Oncorhynchus; species Oncorhynchus masou. The sequence goes on along the minus strand of NC_088212.1, from coordinate 7,650,923 downwards.
ATTTCCTGAAGTCCACAATCATCTCCTTAGTTTTGTTGACGTTGAGTGTGAGGTTATTTTCCTGACACCACACTCCGAGGGCCCTCACCTCCTCCCTGTAGGCCGTCTCGTCGTTGTTGGTAATCAAGCCTACCACTGTTGTGTCGTCCGCAAACTTGATGATTGAGTTGGAGGCGTGCGTGGCCACGCAGTCGTGGGTGAACAGGGAGTACAGGAGAGGGCTCCGAACGCACCCTTGTGGGGCCCCAGTTTTGAGGATCAGCGGGGAGGAGATGTTGTTACCTACCCTCACCACCTGGGTGTGGCCCGTCAGGAAGTCCAGTACCCAGTTGCACAGGGCGGGGTCGAGACCCAGGGTCTCGAGCTTGATGACGAGCTTGGAGGGTACTATGGTGTTGAATGCCGAGCTGTAGTCGATGAACAGCATTCTCACATAGGTATTCCTCTTGTCCAGTTGGGTTAGGGCAGTGTGCAGTGTGGTTGAGATTGCATCGTCTGTGGACCTATTTGAGCGGTAAGCAAATTGGAGTGGGTCTAGGGTGTTAGGTAGGGTGGAGGTGATATTGTCCTTGACTAGTCTCTCAAAGCACTTCATGATGACGGAAGTGAGTGCTACGGGGCGGTAGTCGTTTAGCTCAGTTACCTTAGCTTTCTTGGGAACAGGAACGATGGTGGCCCTCTTGAAGCATGTGGGAACAGCAGACTGGTATAGGGATTGATTGAATATGTCCGTAAACACACCAGCCAGCTGGTCTGCACATGCTCTGAGGGCGCGGCTGGGGATGCCGTCTGGGCCTGCAGCCTTGCGAGGGTTAACACGTTTAAATGTTTTACTCACCTCCGCTGCAGTGAAGGAGAGACCGCATTTTCCCGTTGCAGGCAGTGTCAGATTCTACACCCCTCTATCACTGCCTGTCATGGATTTCAAGCATTTTCCTGTTGTAAGCAAAAGTGTCTGAGGGGAGTGCGCCAGTGCATACGTTGGGAGAGGGTTGCGAATGAGGATGCACCTGTAACGGATGTGAAACAGCGAGCTTAGTTAGCGGTGCGCGCTAAATAACGTTTCAATCGGTGACGTCACTTTATCTGAGACCTTGAAGTAGTAGTTCCCCTTGCTCTGCAAGGGCCGCGGCTTTTGTGGAGCGATGGGTAACGACGCTTCGAGGGTGACTGTTGTTGATGTGGGAGAGGGGACGGTCTAACGTTATACTGTTACACACCCAGTGTGTGAAATATGAACTTTTATGTCGCCCCTTTGCAAGTCACAAAAAAATACCGACCTCAAAGGCGGCAGTGGTATAAAGTACTTAATTAAAAAAATACTTTCAAGTATTACTTAAGTTGCTTTTTTGGGGGGTATCTGAACTTCAGTCCTATTTTTGACAACTTTTTCTTTTACTTCCCAACATTCCTAAAGAAAATAATATTTTTTTTTTACTCCATACATTTTCCCTGACACCTAAACGTACTCGTTACATTTTGAATGCTTAGCAGCACAGGAAAATTGAATAATTCACACACTTATCAAGAGAACATTCCTGGTCATCTATTGCCTCTGATCTGGCGGACTCACTGAACACAAATGCTTTGTTTGTAAATCATGTCTGAGTGTTGGAGTGTGCCCCTGGATATCCGTACATATTAAAAAAACAAGAAAATGGTGCCGTCTGTTTTGCTTAATATAAGGAATTTTAAAATACTTTTTTACTTTTGATACTTGAGTACATTTAAAAACAAATACCTTTAGACTTTTACTTCAAGTCGTATTTTACTGGGTGACTCACTTTTACTTGAGGAACTTTCTATATTTAAAGGTATCTTTACTTTTACTCAAGTATGACAATCGGGTACTTTCTCCACCAGTGCTGACTATTGTATGATCACAGGTTTACACAAGACAAAACAGTCCTCTTCTCCGTTGCCCTGCAGCGATATCATAAACGTGTCATCACTCATCCGATTCATTATACACAAGCCTTGCGCAACAAACACAAAACCTTTCTGTTGAGTATAATATAATAATATTATACATTTTTTTGAACATGTTTTTTTTCTCTTATCATGACAGTGGCATATAAACAGCCTGTACTTAGGACCACCAATAGAAATTGTTTGCTTTGTGGTGTGATGACAGTTTGGCTCCAGTTGACACTTTCTCTTTCCCGCCACTTAGCATTCCTCGGTTGGGACTAGCCCGAGCATGATGAGCAGCAGTTTACTGTAAGTCTACCAGTAAAAAAAAAACAGACATAAACAATGATAGAAAACAAGAGTGATTTCTGCATAAAAACGCCAGAGAGACTTCACCCCTCTGTCTCCATCTTACTTCATCAGCCATGTCTGCCTCCGAGACTCAATAATTCCATTCAAAATGGCCGTGTCATTTTAAGCTGCATAAGAATTGGCCCTTCCTGGGACAATAAAATCTATTGATTGAGTCACAATTGCTGATGATCTGATATTCTTCACATTTTGCCATAGGTTGGAGGCAAATGTTTTTAATATGATAAGTGATGATCTATGGGCCCCATCCCAGTCAGTAATTTGACCATGCTTGCTACAAGTTTAGATATCTGACGCTAGACTAACTTTTCCAAAAAGTTAGTCATGTAGCTGACATGGGCAAATTGAGTGACAGTTTATTTGATGCACAGCCAAATTTCGAAATGGTATATTTTATTATTCTAACTCAAGAGTAAATTGATACACCGACTGAGTTCCTAAAAACGAAACAACAAGGGCTGCCGCAGGCCGCCGGTTGCCCACCACTGTCCTAGACACATTATTTCATCATCAAGCCAATCTCAGAATTCTACAGAAGAGAGAGAGAGAGAGAGAGTACACTTTCTCGGTCAAAGAGGTTGCAGTGAGAGGCATAGAATCAGAATGACTGCAATGGATTCTAATTCTAGATTTCACATCATGTTTTTGAACCAGGTCTGGTATCTGTGTCTGTTGATGCCAGTAAGGGGTGATAAAAGACTCTCTACTTCCATAAACAGCGGGCATGTCTGGCATACCGATAAGATACCAAGACACAAGACCCATATGATGCCCTCATTGCCACCAGAGGGCATTTCTGCACAGAGACTGGCTGTGTGTTTGGGACCATGCATGCGTGTGATGTTTGTTTCTTTGGATGTTTATGGTTGTCGTTTTAAATAAAAGAGGACAATGAACATTTTCCTTGGCCTTGTTTAGAGAATAATTTTAGACTGAAGTAGTTAGCGATTCCCACCATAAAACAGTCAGAGGGGAATTTGAAGTGGCTTGGCTCAGGATTGTGACCTATTAAAATTGAATGTGGTGAATGTGCTGTCAATACAGGGGGTAAAAACATTGACAGACAGACAGACAGACAGACAGACAGATAGGAGGACAGACAGACAGACAGACAGACAGACAGATAGGAGGACAGACAGACAGACAGACAGACAGACAGACAGACAGACAGACAGACAGACAGACAGACAGACAGACAGACAGGAGGACAGACAGACAGACAGACAGACAGACAGACAGACAGACAGACAGACAGACAGACAGACAGACAGACAGACAGACAGACAGACAGACAGACAGACAGATAGGAGGACAGACAGACAGACAGATAGGAGGACAGACAGACAGGTGAGCAGGCCAATAGACAGACAAGCAGACAGACAGACAGGTAGGTGGATAGGATGGCAGACAGACAGACAGACAGACAGACAGATAGACAGACAGACAGGTAGACAGACAGACAGACAGACAGACAGACAGACAGATAGGAGGACAGACAGACAGACAGATAGGAGGACAGACAGACAGGTGAGCAGGCCAATAGACAGACAAGCAGACAGACAGACAGGTAGGTGGATAGGATGGCAGACAGACAGACAGACAGACAGACAGACAGACAGACAGACAGATAGGAGGACAGACAGACAGACAGATAGGAGAACAGACAGACAGGTGAGCAGGCCAATAGACAGACAAGCAGACAGACAGACAGGTAGGTGGATAGGATGGCAGACAGACAGACAGACAGACAGACAGACAGACAGACAGACAGGTAGACAGACAGACAGACAGACAGACAGACAGACAGACAGACAGACAGACAGACAGACAGACAGATAGGAGGACAGACAGACAGGTGAGCAGGCCAATAGACAGACAAGCAGACAGACAGACAGACAGACAGGCAGACAGACAGACAGGCAGGCAGGCAGGCTTATAGACAGACAAGCAGACAGACAGACAGGCAGGCAGGCAGGCTTATAGACAGACAAGCAGACAGACAGACAGGCAGGCAGGCAGGCTTATAGACAGACAAGCAGACAGACAGATAGACAGACACTATCAATGAAAATCTTTATCAAGGATAGGTTTGGTGCACTTCTATTCTACATTTACACCCGTTTCTTGTGAAACAGCTTAAAGTGATATTTAAAAATAAAGAACTATATGCTGTATTCCTATTAAACCTTATCACACATATACACAATATAATGCTAGTATATATATATCCCCCCTCATCAATCTAAACACAAAACCCCATAATGACAAAGCAAAAACATGTTTCTAGAAATTATTGCAAATTTATGTATAAAACCCCCCGGAAACATCACATTTATGTAAGTATTCAGACTCTTTACTCAGTACTTTGTTGAAGCACCTTTGGCAGCTGATGTTTAAAGTTAGGGAGGGAAATGTAAGTCTCCAGCTTCAGCGATTTTTGCAATTCATTACAGTTACTGGCAGCAGAGAACTGTAAGGAAAGGCGGCCAAAGGAGGTGTTGGCTTTGGGGATGACCAGTGAGATATACCTGCTGGAGTGTGTGCTATGGATGGGTGTAGTTATCATGACCAGTGAGCTAAGATAAGGCGGAGCTTTACCTAGCATAGACTTATAGATGACCTGGAGCCAGTGGGCCTGGCGACAAATATGTAGCGAGGGCCAGCCGACTAGAGCATACAGGTCGCAGTGGTTGTTGGTATAAGGCGCTTTGGTAACAAAACGGATGGCACTGTGATAGACTGAGGTATACCCGTGACCAGCTCGGAAACCAGATTGCAGAGCGGAGAAGGTACGGCGGGATTCAAAATGGTCAGTGATCTGTTTGTTAACTTGGCTTTCAAAGACTCTGGAAAGGCAGGGCAGGATGGATATAGGTCTATAACAGTTTGGGTCTAGAGTGTCACCCCCTTTGAAGAGGGGAATGACCGTGGCAGCTTTCCAATCTTTAAGGATCTCGGACGAAACGAAAGAGAGGTCGAACAGACTGGTAATAGGGGTTGCAACAATGACAGCGGATAATTTTAGGAAGAGAGGGTGCAGATTGTCTAGCCCAGCTGATTTGTACGGGTCCAGGTTTTGCAGCTCTTTCAGAACATCTGCGATCTGGATTTGGGTGAAGGAGAAGCTGGGGGCCGCTCAGGCAAGTAGGGATGCTACCAGGTTTCCTCCAGATGTGACGCTTGTCATTCATGCCAATGAGTTCAATCTTGGTTTCATCAGACCAGAGAATCTTGTTTCTTGGAGTCCTTTAGGTGCCTTTTGGCAAAATCCAAACAGGCTGTCATGGGCCTTTTACTGAGGAGTGGCTTCCGTCTGGCCACTCTACCATAAAGGCCTGATTGGTGGAATGCTGCAGAGATGGTTATCTTCTGGAAGTTTCTCCCATCTCCACAGAGGAGATGGTCACCTCCCTGACCAATTGCTCAGTTTGGCCGGGCGCCCAGCTCTAGGAAGAGTCTTGGTGGTTCCAATCTACTTCCATTTAAGAATGATCAAGGCCACTGTGTTCTTAGGGATCTTCAATACTGAAAAAGTGTTTTGGTACCCTTCCCCAGAGCTGTGCCTCGACACAATCCTGTCTCGGAGCTCTACAGACAATTCTTTCGACCTCATGGCTGGGTTTTTCTCTGACGTGCACTATCATCTGTGGGACCTTATATAGACAGTTGTGTGCCTTTACAAATCATGTCCAATCAATTGAATGTTGAAAAAGTAAAGGGGTCTGAATACTTTCCCCAATGCACTGTATACGAGAGAGTGGCAATTCTGCCCAGAGAGGAGCACCATAACAAGAATCACTGTCAATACCACTGACCTAGAAAAGCCCAGAGCAACAGTACCTGGTCTCAGGAAGGCTGTATCCTCTACATATACATCCCTCCTAGGACAGCAGTGTCACAGCCCATCTTCAAAAAGCACCTGAAAACTCTTCAAAGAGTATCTTAAATAATTCCCTCTACTCACCTCGACCCCCCCCCCCCCATCCTCCCAAGAACCTCTAATGAAGAACCATGTGAAAGCTGTGACCAATTCTGCTTTGAGTGTTTGTGTTTGTTTGTGTGTGTTTGTGTTTGTGTGTTTGTGTGTGTGTGTGTGTGTGTGCGTGTGCGTGTGTGTGTGTGTACATACAGTAATTAAACCTCACCACCTTCACCACTACACCACTACACCCAAATGTTTATACTTAACGCAATCCCGACTTCCTGTCTAAAGTTATGTTCACTATGGTTCATAACCAGCAGATCATTCAGCAACATCACTGTCTGTGTTCTACCATCTCACTTCACGTGTCAAAGCTGTTACAACCTGTCTACAATTTAGATCAGACATCACTGTATTCGTTTGTCATTCTCGCGTGAAGCTTCAAAAATCCTCATGGCTATGGCAGGGTTTATTATTTATCTTGTCCTTTTGTTTAGTCTCTGCCTGTTTTTTTTATTTATTTATTTACTTAACCTTTATTTAACCAGGCAAGTCAGTTAAGAACAAATTCTTATTTTCAATGACGGCCTTGGAACAGTGGGTTAATTGCCTGTTCAGGGGCAGAACGACAGAGTCGTACCTTGTCAGCTCGGGGATTTGAACATGCAACCTACCGGTTACTAGTCCAATGCTCTAACCACTAGGCTACCCTGCCACCTCTACACTCTAACCACTAGGCTACCCTGCCACCTCTACACTCTAACGACTAGGCTACCCTGCCACCTCTACACTCTAACCACTAGGCTACCCTGCCGCCTCTACACTCTAACCACTAGGCTACCCTGCCACCTCTACACTCTAACCACTAGGCTACCCTGCCACCTCTACACTCTAACCACTAGGCTACCCTGCCACCTCTACACTCTAACCACTAGGCTACCCTGCCACCTCTACACTCTAACCACTAGGCTACCCTGCCACCTCTACACTCTAACCACTAGGCTACCCTGCCACCTTAACATGCCCCATGTTCCTGTGCTGAACATGCCCCATGGGGGATGACCGCGGCAGCTTTCCAATCTTTAGTGTCCACTAAAATGACATGTTGTGAGTCTTAAGAGATAAGGAAGTGAGAGAAAGTTATCTTGGTACATTTCTTCATCTTTGACTGACTATTCCTGTGGACTACAAGGTCTCCCAGCCAATGACCGCCGTGCACTTGACCCTGCGATGAACAGCTGTCTTGTAACTTCCTGATACTATGGAGGGGTTTTCCAGTATGTTCAAAGCATGTTGACACTATTACTGTTAAGGCTCTCATAGCTCTCACACGGGCCATTCCACATTAACAGAATTGTCCTGAGACTCAGATATTTCACTTAAAATGTATGCCAAACAAAGCTACTGACAGGAATGTCCTACTGCAAATTTATTTTGTCCCACACTCTTCGTTGGAATGTTGCGTCACTTGTCCACTTCCCTCTCTGTTCCTCTGAATTCAACCGACCGGGGGAGTTTCAGTAGTAGAAAGACAGACCTCTATCTTCAATGACCGGCATTTGTAGATAAACAGCCCGAGGGCACACACGTGCACACACAACCTTGCATGGATAATTGAACATCTCATTTGATAAGAAAAAAACAGATACCGTAAGCTCCAATGTTCTGCCACCGTTACAGAGGTGGGCGATTGATTGACAGACAAGGAAATAGAGATAAAGACAGAGAAGGAAGATTTGAGGGAGACAGAGTGAAATAAGGAGAGAGAGGGAAGGAAGGAGGCAGAGTGAGAGAGAGGGAGAGAGGGAGAGAAGGAGGGAGAGAGAGAAGGAGGGAGAGAGAGAAAGAAGGAGGGAGAGAGAGATGGAGAGAGGGAGAGAAGGAGGGAGAGAGAGCTGGAGGGAGAGAGAGATAAAGGAGGGAGGGAGGGAGAGAGAGAGTAGAGAGAGGGAGAGGGGGGGGAGGGAGGGAGTAGGAGAGAGAGGGGGAGGGAGGGAGGGAGGGAGTGAGGGAGAGAGAGAGTAGGAGAGAGGGAGGGAGGGAGGGAGGGAGGGAGGGAGGGAGGGAGGGAGGGAGGGAGGGAGGGAGGGAGGGAGGGAGGGAGGGAGAGAGTAGGAGAGGGAGGGAGGGAGGGAGGGAGGGAGGGAGGGAGGGAGGGAGGGAGGGAGGGATAAAAATATAAAGATTAAGGTGAATTTACGGGACTAAGGCGGAGTCTTTCACTTTGTTCCAAGTCATAGTGAAAGAGAAAGAGACAGTCAGGTGTATAAATACACCTGTACCTCTCAGCATTCTCCCACTCTCTGTCATCCTCAGACTCTCTGTCATCCTCAGACACTCTCTCTCTGTCATCCTCAGACTCTCTCTCTCTGTCATCCTCAGACTCTCTGTCATCCTCAGACTCTCTGAAGCACAACGCTCAAAGCAGTAATATGGCAGCTCTTCTCTTCATTGCAACAATCTGCTTGGGCTATGCAGCAGGTAAAAGACACACACACACACACACACACACACACACACACACACACACACACACACACACACACACACACACACACACACACACACACACACACACACACACACACACACACACACACACACACACACACACACACACACACACACACACACACGGACAGAAGAGTCCTCAGGAAACATTCCTCTGCAGTGATTGACTTAGAAAGTTGCACCAGCCTGGGGTAGTTACACAAGTAGAACCTGGATCACTCATATTGGCCTCTCTCTCTCTCTCTCTCTCTCTCTCTCTCTCTCTAGTTCTCTCTCTCTCGCTCTCTCTCTCTGTCTCACTCTCTCTCTCTGTCTCTCTCTCTCTGTCTCTCTGTCTCTCTCTCTCTCTCTGTCTCTGTCTCTCTCTCTCTCTGTCTCTCTCTCTCTCTGTCTCTCTCTCTCTCCGTCTCTCTCTCTCTCCGTCTCTCTCTCCCTCTCTCTCGGGCCATGTTCTTTTCATCCTCTATCTCTTCTTTGACAATTCTCACCCCCTTCTCTCTCTGTCTCTCTCTCCTGCAGCATTCTCAGAGGTACCCGTGGACTGCTGTCTGTCAACCACTGACATCCGTTTCCCTCGCCACTTTAAGATGGTCTCCTACCTGCTGCAGACTACAGACAGAGGCTGTGACATCGATGCCACTGTGTGAGTGTTTTCCTTTCTAAGACAAATTACTTCTCTCCCACTATATGTAGGCTACTTAGCATCTCTTCCACTATATGTAGGCTACTTAGCATCTCACCCACTATATGTAGGCTACTTAGCATCTCACCCACTATATGTAGGTTACTTAGCATCTCTTCCACTATATGCAGGCTACTTAGCATCTCTTCTCCTATATGTAGGCTACTTAGCATCTCTTCCATTATATGTAGGCTACTTAGCGTATCTTCCACTATATGTAGGCTACTTAGCATCTCACCCAATATATGTAGGCTACTTAGCATCTCTCCCTTCTATATGTAGGCTACTTAGCATCTCTTCCACTATATGTAGGCTACTTAGCATCTCTTCCATTATATGTAGGCTACTTAGCGTATCTTCCACTATATGTAGGCTACTTAGCGTATCTTCCACTATATGTAGGCTACTTAGCATCTCACCCAATATATGTAGGCTACTTAGCATCTCTCCCTTCTATATGTAGGCTACTTAGCATCTCTCCCACTATATGTAGGCTACTTAGCATTTCTCCCTTCTATATGTAGTCTACTTAGCATCTCTACCTTCTATATGTAGGCTACTTAGTATCTCTTCCCTATATGTAGGCTACTTAGCATCTCTCCCTTCTATATGTAGTCTACTTAGCATCTCTTCCACTATATGTAGGCTACTTAGCGTATCTTCCACTATATGTAGGCTACTTAGCATCTCTCCCTTCTATATGTAGACTACTTAGCATCTCTTCCACTATATGTAGGCTACTTAGCATCTCTCCCACTATCTGTAGGCTACTAAGCATCTCTCCCACTATATGTAGGCTACTTAGCATCTCATTGTATTTTCAGGCTGAATAGAACTGTTATAAACATGATATGACACATGTTATAAGCACACAAGAGCACAATTCCAAGTGTATTACAATCCCTAGTTTTAGAAACCACATTACTTAAAGGCTAGTTTCAGGTCTTGTCTTACACTCCGAGGCAGTTTGGAGGCCTGCCAGATTCTGCTCCCCATCAGTGGCTCACTGATCTCACTAGGTGGTGCCTGGAGCACTTTTTGGCAATCGCCTGTCTGATACTGTTGTGGATATTGATGATTATCTTTGATACGGATCTATTTGTAAATCGTATCCCTCCAGGTTTATCACCAAGACAGGGGCGAGACTGTGCTCGCCCCATCCCGCAGAGAGCAAGTGGGTGGCAGACTACGTGAAACGTCTGGAGCGAACCATCTCCCCCCGGAGAGCACACTCACCTCAGGAGTAAAGGAGGTTAGCTGTTACTCTATGTTCACACACGTAACAAATGAAATAATATCCTACTTTCCTGTGCTTGTCTCTCTTCATTTAGGGCTCATAGTTTGGCTAAACTGCATATATGTATTTATTTTTTGTTTTCTTATATATATATATATATTTTTTAAAATTATGTTTAATTAAAAGGAATCTGCTGCAGTGGGTTTTTTTCACTCACAACTCAACATTTCAAGATTCTCTATTTTAATATCTGTCCTCTCTGGTGCCTGTGTCCCTCATATGATGACCACAGCAGAGTAAGACCAGGAGAGGAGACGTGGAGGCGTGGAGGTCCCTCATATGATGACCACAGCAGAGTAAGACCAGGAGAGGAGACGTGGAGGAGTGGAGGTCCCTCACATGATGACCACAGCAGAGTAAGACCAGGAGAGGAGACGTGGAGGAGTGGAGGAGACATTTATTTAAACCTTTTTTAACTGAAGAGTCGTCCTAGAGACTGTAGTAGACCAAATCGTTTTTACAAAATACTGTACAAGAAACCCTTGTGAATATTGCATACTGTAAATTCATATCATAGCAAAACCATTTCCCATCAATATATTTAGAGATGTGTTAGATTGGTTTTGTAAAATGTTATATTCAAATTGTACAATTTGTTAATATGGTTTGGTGGGTGGATTAGAGAAAATGTTGACGTGAATGTCAGCTGTCATGAAAATGTATATTTCAAATGAATATTTCCAATAAAATATAGTTTTCTGTAAAATGTTTGTTCTCTGAGACATGATTCTAACCAAAATGTTTGAATTGTCCAACTTTATTGGGACAATCATGACACATTTTAATAATTTATCACACAGTCTATCCTGACATATTGTCCAATAAGACCAAACAAACTATTTTTAAAACGTTGTTTAACTTGGTATTTGAATCTTCATATGGTTTACTAGAAACATTATAAACCATTTTAAAAGAGGCAAACATGAAAAAAGTACTTCTGGTACCGTTTATCCTTTATGTTCCACATCTATAAGGTGTTAAATGTAGGAATTTCTTATTTTATTTCTCCTTTATTTAAACAGGCAAGTCAGTTAAGAACAAATTCTTATTTACAATGATGGCCTAGGAACAGTGGGTTAACTGCCTGTTCAGGGGCAGAACAATAGATTTGTACCTTGTCAGCTTGGGGATTTGAACTAGCAGCCTTTCGGTTACTAGTCCAACGCTCTAACCACGAGGCTACCCTGAATCAGTAGTATCAGTAGTAGCAGAATCAGTAGTATCTGCTATAGTAATTACCCCAGGGGCAGTAGAATCAGTAGTATCTGCTATAGTAATTACCCCAGGGGCAGCAGAATCAGTAGTATCTGCTATAGTAATTACCTCAGGGGGAGTAGAATCAGTAGTATCTGCTATAGTAACTACCCCAGGGGCAGTAGAATCAGTAGTATCTGCTATAGTAATTACCCCAGGGGCAGTAGAATCAGTAGTATCTGCTATAGTAATTACCCCAGGGGCAGCAGAATCAGTAGTATCTGCTATAGTAATTACCTCAGGGGGAGTAGAATCAGTAGTATCTGCTATAGTAATTACCCCAGGGGCAGTAGAATCAGTAGTATCTGCTATAGTAATTACCCCAGGGGCAGTAGAATCAGTAGTATCTGCTATAGTAACTACCCCAGGGGCAGTAGAATCAGTAGTATCTGCTATAGTAATTACCCCAGGGGCAGTAGAATCAGTAGTATCTGCTATAGTAACTACCCCAGGGGCAGCAGAATCAGTAGTATCTGCTATAGTAATTACCCCAGGGGCAGCAGAATCAGTAGTATCTGCTATAGTAATTACCTCAGGGGGAGTAGAATCAGTAGTATCTGCTATAGTAATTACCTCAGGGGAGTAGAATCAGTAGTATCTGCTATAGTAATTACCTCAGGGGGAGTAGAATCAGTAGTATCTGCTATAGTAACTACCCCAGGGGCAGCAGAATCAGTAGTATCTGCTATAGTAACTACCTCAGGGGAGTAGAATCAGTAGTATCTGCTATAGTAATTACCCCAGGGGCAGCAGAATCAGTAGTATCTGCTATAGTAACTACCCCAGGGGCAGCAGAATCAGTAGTATCTGCTATAGTAACTACCCCAGGGGCAGCAGCATCAGTAGTATCTGCTATAGTAACTACCCCAGGGGCAGCAGAATCAGTAGTATCTGCTATAGTAACTACCCCAGGGGCAGCAGAATCAGTAGTATCTGCTATAGTAACTACCCCAGGGGCAGCAGAATCAGTAGTATCTGCTATAGTAACTACCCCAGGGGCAGCAGAATCAGTAGTATCTGCTATAGTAATTACCCCAGGGGCAGCAGAATCAGTAGTATCTGCTATAGTAACTACCCCAGGGGCAGCAGAATCAGTAGTATCTGCTATAGTAACTACCCCAGGGGCAGCTACATGAGGCAGGAGCATGTTGCTGCCCCTAGAACGAACACACGCACACACTTCATTTCAAGTAAATCTAGGGAAATGACCCCAAGAGGCCTAGGTCAAAGGTCCTCCATCCTGTCGTGTTACCCAGGGTGCACTAGGGAGATGCTGTGACCGCGACACCATGACTCTTTCTCAATACATTTTCCTGTGGTTACCCACACATCCTATCTCCTCGCTTTTCTCTCAACCACATTGGAAGAGAAAGTCCAAGCCCCCCCCCTCCCTCTCTCTGTTTCTAGAAGGACGCGAGGAGAGATGATGCAAGGGATTGCAGAAAGATTAATTGATAAAGAGCCAATGACTTAGACACTGTGCGGTTTCCTTATGCTCAATCCCTCCAACATATGACATACAGCCTGGACACCTGCAGTCATTTCCCGACACTGTCTGGGAATGTGCCAAACTCTGTTCGCAATGGACGTCCTTCTGCTTCAGCTTATCCTATCAAAAGTGTCACATCCTGGAGTCTGGGGAAGAACCCAAATCATTCCAGTAGTAGAGAAACCACTTCCACTTCCAAGAAACACTGAGGAGAAAATGAAACCTAACTCTGTTAGAGAGTAACCTGCGGTTTTACTGACTCTCGTAACACTTAAAGGGACAATTTACAATTCTAAAAATCAACAAAACGTTCACCCTGCCTCTTAATTTGGCACAAACAGCTGAGGGATGGGGCCACTCTCATATTTCTATACAGAGTTCTGGATGGAAGAACTGACCATCCATGAGATCAAAAATTAGAGTTGTAACCATGTTTTAAAGTTATACAGGGTTTGTTTATAATTAAAACAAGATTACATTTTGGGGATCTGATTTTGGGGTACGACAGTTGAACTAAGCTCATGTGGCGTATATAAATGATATATTCCTCAAGAATCAATGGGTATACTATTCATTTAATAGTCAAATAATGGATGACATAATTACAGATTTCCCCTTTAAATCCTGCAATACCCTGCTAAAGAGCAAATATTTGCAGATACTTCATGCGATAAGGTCATTTTCTGATAATTTATTGTTACCGGCATTTTATATGAAAGCTCTATAGTTTCACACAGACATTGATGCGTTCCTGTGCTGATGTGGAAATTCCATTCCAACCAGGGCAGGAACTCACAACCCTCATTGCCGTAACAATGCAGAAGAACCGTCAATACCACTGATCCCATGAATCCAGGGCCACAGTACTTCTAGGTCTCAGGCAGGAAGGCAGCAGCGTTGCACTGAGCCATCGACGACCACAGCGGGTTCAGCGAAGAGCACGACCCCACGGACAAAGGGGCGGCAGTGTAGCCTAGTGGTTAGAGCATTGGACTAGTAACCGAACGTTTGCGAGTTCAAATCCCCGAGCTGACAAGGTACAAAATCTGTCGTTTTGCCCCTGAACAGGCAGTTAACCCACTGTTCCTAGGCCGTCATTAAAAATAAGAATTTGTTCTTAACTGACTTGCCTAGTTAAATAAAGGTAAAAAAGGGGGCCACATTGGAAACAAGGATAATCATTTTACCCTAGGTTGTAATCAGTGTATCTTTTTTCCAATAAATCAGAGTACAGATTGACTTCCTCATATTGACATGATATCAGGCTAAGAGAGGTTAACCCACTGTATTATGTTATATTTCTATGTGTTAACCACTGATAAGTAACACAAGTACATTGGAGATTTTGTTGGGCACAGTCAGTGTCACACAAAGATCAAATCAAAATGTATTGGTCGCATACGCATATTTAGCAGATGTTATTGCGGGTGTAGCAAAATGCTCGTGTTCCTAGACCCAACAGTGCAGTAAAATCTAACAAGACACAACAATACACACAAACCCAAAGGCAAAATAGATAATTTTATAACGAGAAGTGTCGGAGTCCGTAGTATTAACATATATATGGACTTTTACCAAATAGGGATATCTTCTTTATACCATCCCTACCTGATTGGCTCAAACGCACTTAAGAAGGAAAGAAATTCCACAAATTTTAAAAGGCACACCTGTTAATTGAAATGCATTCCAGGTGACTACCTCATGAAGCTGGTTGAGAGAATACCAAGAGTGTGCAAAGCTGTCATCAAGGCAAAGGGTGGCAACTTTGAAAAATCTGTACATATTCCTTTATTTATATAACGCCGACAAAAACAATAAACAATCCAAAACAACCGTGAAGCTAAAGGTTATAGTGCCAACAAACAAAGACAACTTCCCACAAAGACAAGTGGGAAAAAGGGCTACCTAAGTATGGTTCCCAATCAGAGACAACGATAGACAGCTGTCCCTGATTGAGAACCCTACCCGGCCAAAACATAGAAATACAAATAATAGAACCTAGAATACCCAAATCACACCCTGACCAAACCAAAATAGAGACATAAACAGGATCTCTAAGGTCAGGGCGTGACAGAGTCACATAGAAATGTACTTGTTTTAGAAAGAAAAGCACATTTTTTTGTCCATTAAAATAACATCAAATTAATCGGAAATACAGTGTAGACATTATTAATGTTGTAAATGACTATTGTAGCTGGTAACGGCTGATTTTAATATAACTGTAGATGGAAATGGAATGTTTTTTTTATGGAATATCTACATTAGGCGTACAGAGGCCAATTATCGGCAACCATCACTCCTGTGTTCCAATGGCACGTTGTGTTAGCTAATCCAAGTTTATCATTTTAAAAGGCTAATTGATCATTAGAAAATAATTTTGCAATTTTGCAATTATGCTAGCACAGCTGAAAACAGTTGTGCTGATTATTGAAGCAATTACAACTGGCCTTCTTTAGACTAGTTGAGTATCTGGAGCATCAGCATTTGTGGTTTCGATTACAGGCTCAAAATGGCCAAAAAATACAAAGACCTTTCTTCTGAAACTTGTCAGTCTATTCTTGTTCTGAGAAATGAAGGCTATTATTCCATGCAAGAAATTGCCAAGAAAAGTACGATCTTGTACAATGCCGTGTTCTACTCCCTTCACAGAAAAGCGCAAACTGTCTCTAACCAGAATAGAAAGAGGAGTGGCCCTGCTGCACAACTGAGCAAGAGGACAAGTACATTAGAGTGTCTAGTTTGAGAAACAGACGCCTCACAAGTCCTCAACTGGCAGCTTCATTAAATAGTACCCGCAAAACACCAATCTCAATGTCAACAGTGAAGAGCGACTCCAGGATGCTGGCTTTCTTGGCAGAGTTCCTCTGTCCAGTGTCTGTGTTTTTTTGCCCATCTTAAACTTTTCTTTTTATTGGCCCGTCTGAGATATGGCTTTGCGTTTACTTGATAGCTACCTACACAAATACCTAGCTAGAACAGTGTTAATAAGATAAATTCATTAAAAAGATTAAAAGCAATACAAAACAAGTTCTCCAGTAGGCATCTACTAAGGGAGCTAAGAGCTGTGTTGTCAGTCATTTCCCAGCAACTTCAGTAAAAAGGCAGATCCACAGGAGGACTTAGCATAGACACGTTGCCAAAGCTGCAGAGAGGAGAGCCAATCAGCAGATGTTCATGGAAGGCCAGCGTCCCGGAGTCGCCTCTTCACTGTTGACGTTGAGACTGGTGTTTTGCAGGAGCAAGACGTCAGTGTCCGTGGCGTGGCTGGTTTTCCCTTTGTAACCCGTGATTGTCTGGAGTCCCTGTCACATACGTCTCATGTCTGAGCCAATGAATTGCGACTCCACTTTGTCTCTGTACTGATGTTTTGCCTGTTTGATTGCCTTACGGAGGGAATAACTGGACTGTTTGTATACAACCATATTGCCAGTCACCTTTCCATGGTTAAATGAGGTGGTTCTCGCTTTTCGGTTTTGTACGAATGCTGCCATCTCCTATACACTTCCTGTTGAACTCAGTCACCGTGCGAGTGTATATGTCGATGTTAATCCCAGAGCCAACCCGGAACATTTCCCAGTCCACATGGCCAAAACAATCTTGAAGCATGGATTCCGATTGGTCAGACCAGCGTTGAATAGACCTTAGCATGGGTACTTCCTGTTTAAGTTTCTGCCTATAGGAAGGGAGGACTTGAGTTCCTGTACATTACCACAATCACACCATGAGTAGTTAATCATGAAACATACACCTCTGCCTTTTTTTCTTCCTGGAGAGTTCTTTATTTCTGTCTGCGCGATGTGTTGTGAATCCAGCTGGCTGTATGGACAGGGACAGTATATTTGGAGAGAGCCAGGATTCTGTGAAATAGAGTATGTTACAGTCCCTGAATGTCTCTCTTGAAGAAGATCCTCGCCCTGAGCTCGTCTACTTTATTGTCCAGTGACTGAACATTAGCGAGTAATGTACTTGTAAGTGGTGGATGGTGTGCATGCCTCCTTACTCGGACTAAAAGTCCACTCTGAATACCTCTTCTCGGCAGAGTCTTGGGGGGGGGGGGGTGTACGAACAAAGGATCGAATTCCGGAAAGTTGTATTTCTGGTCGAAATACCGGTGAATTACCACCGCTCTGATATCCAAAACTTATTTCCGGCTGTATTGTAATAATATATATAAAAAATAAAAAAAAACGATCTGGGCTAATAATGTAAGAAATAACACACAAAAAAACGAAATATCGCAAAGTTGCTTAGGCGCTAGAAGTGGAGCGGCCATGTCTACTCAGTTAGCGGACCGTTTGAACATCTACAGATCATCTTTAGGACAAGAGAAGATATTTAAGGTAGGTCTCAAAACACACACGCATTTCAATTATAAAACAACATACACGCGTGTATAAAACAATATAATTCAGCACAATAAACAAAACAAAATAAACATTTCATAAAAGGAATCACATTCAACCACATAGAGGATCTCAAACACACACACACACACACACACACACACACACACACACACACACACACACACACACACACACACACACACACACACACACACACACACACACACACACACACACACAATATATATATATATGGATTGATGAATGACCAGTAGGAGGGGCAGTCTGAGGACTACCAAAAGACCAATGGGGAGTTTGTGTGACTAAAAGTGAAACTGGATAGAGCCTATAAGGATAGGGAGGTAGTGTAATCACAAAGCAGAGCTAATAGCAGGGTAGGAACCATCACACAACAGGGAAATCCTTACTTACATAGCATCAATAACAGACAAAATCTACATTTCACACACTTCCCTTCTCCAGAAGCCATCCTCACTCACGCACACACGCATATATCTTCAGACACACAGCTTGAGTCCAGTCCAGACCCCACAGTACAGCTCAGGTTATCGGTGACCAGTCATAATGCCTACCGTGGGTATTGCCAAGATCCTCTTCTGTGTTCTGTTCCTCTACAGCTGCTGCCGAGGTAAGTCCTCTCAGTTACTGGACGGCTTGGTTACTTAATCATGATGACGGGATGTAGATATGTCTTTATTAGTGGGTTTATTACTTTACAACAACAAAAACAGATACTCACGAGGCACACACTCACAGACGGACAGACGGACAGACGGACAGAGACAGAGTGATATATATATATATATATATATATATATATATAGAGAGAGAGACAGATAGAGACAGATAGAGAGACAGAGAGAGAGAGACAGAGAGAGAGACAGAGTGAGAGACACAGAGAGAGACAGACAGACAGACAGACAGAGAGACAGAGAGACAGACGGACAGACAGACAGACAGACAGACAGACAGACAGACAGACTGTAAAAATCTAGTTGATTCAATTCATTATTATTTAGCAACTGGTTCCCATCTTTTTTTTGTTTACTTAACTTTTCGATCAAAGTGTTACCTGAAATTAACATTTTTAGTTGGCCCGAACTTTAGTTGGCCCGAACTTCAGTTGGCCCGAACTTCAGTTGGGCCGAGCTCCTATTTGGAAAAGGTAAATTAGGGACATTCAAATAGTGCTTTTAACATACAACATTTTCAGATTACATATTTGACACACGTTGACTTTGTGCATGTAACATTAACCTAATAAAAATGAGGTTTGTGCAGTAGGTCTAATATATTATCACATCATATTGGCTATATGTCTGGTCTGCCAATACTGTTCTTTTCTGACCATATTATATTTCAAAAC
Source organism: Oncorhynchus masou masou (assembly GCF_036934945.1). Taxonomy (NCBI): domain Eukaryota; kingdom Metazoa; phylum Chordata; class Actinopteri; order Salmoniformes; family Salmonidae; genus Oncorhynchus; species Oncorhynchus masou. The sequence goes on along the minus strand of NC_088212.1, from coordinate 7,631,752 downwards.
TCGAGCTTTGATAACAAAATAGATCTGTTGGTGTAGCACTTGCGAGGCAGAGTTGAGCATAAATTGAAATAATTTGTTTTTTTATTTTGCTGGACTGATGGTACCTACATCTGATGGGCATGGTGGGTTCAATGCCGCGTTCAAAACAACTGGGAACTTGGAAATCTTAAGAGTTCTGACTGGGGGAGAAAAAAAAAATCGCTTTTCCAACTTGGAATTCCAAGTTAGGAACTTGGACCTCTTTGTAGATCTCTGACTTTTCGACCTGAAGACCAAGGACATCATGACTTGACCTCATATTTCCCAGAGTTCCCAGAGACTGAGCAGAGAGAGGTGAGACAGAGCAGAGAGAGGTGAGACTGACCAGAGAGAGATGAGACTGAGAGGTGAGACTGACCAGAGAGAGGTGAGACTGACCAGAGAGAGATGAGACTGACCAGAGAGAGGTGAGACTGACCAGAGAGAGGTGAGACTGACCAGAGAGAGGTGAGACTGACCAGAGAGAGGTGAGACTGACCAGAGAGAGGTGAGACTGACCAGAGAGAGGTGAGACTGACCAGAGAGAGGTGAAACTGACCAGAGAGGAGGTGAGACTGACCAGAGTGAGGTGAGACTGACCAGAGAGAGGTGAGACTGACCAGAGAGAGGTGAGACTGACCAGAGAGAGGTGAGACTGACCAGAGAGAGGTGAGACTGACCACAGAGAGGTGAGACTGACCAGAGAGAGGTGAGACTGACCAGAGAGAGGTGAGACTGACCAGAGAGAGGTGAGACTGACCAGAGAGAGGTGAGACTGACCAGAGTGAGGTGAGACTGACCAGAGAGAGATGAGACTGACCAGAGAGAGGTGAGACTGACCAGAGAGAGATGAGACTGACCAGAGAGAGGTAAGACTGACCAGAGAGAGGTGAGACTGACCAGAGAGAGGTGAGACAGACCAGAGAGAGGTGAGACTGACCAGAGAGAGAGTGGAGACTGACCAGAGAGAGGGGAGACTGACCAGAGAGAGGTGAGACTGACCAGAGAGAGGGGAGACTGACCAGAGAGAGGTGAGACTGACCAGAGAGAGGTGAGACTGACCAGAGAGAGGTGAGACTGACCAGAGAGAGGTGAGACTGACCAGAGAGAGGTGAGACTGACCAGAGAGAGGGGACAACGTCTTCTACCTGATGGCTAAAGTCGAGTCACACCACATCTGCTTTCAGACACAAATTCATGTTGTTCCTCTGACCAGAGAAAGTATAATATCCCTCCCTATTAAAATAGACAGGACGAGATGCTAATAATAATAGAAACACAGCGCTGTCGATACACTTGGCTCCTCATTCATTACAGTGTGAGTGTAAGTAGAGAGAAACATGTTTTATATTATGTAATAGTGTTGAATCAAAACAGTGTTGACAATGTTGAATAAAAAAATTAAAAACTTAAACTCAGCAGCTCTTTGCTGTATTCTTTGACAGTCTCTCTCTCTGGTCATGGTTTTAAACATGATGAAATCTCATGTCGGCTGGTATCTTTTCTATGGGCGGGGTTGTGGTAGCCGTATGCATGGTTATGTGAGCTCTCTGATTGGCCAGTGCAGTAGATTGTGCCAATTTAAAATATTGAAATGTTTAAATTCATTTCGATCGAAAATGTTCAGTAACTAAAAAAAGTCTGTGGAACCAGTTACTCAATAATTGCAAGTTGAATCAGCCACACACACACACACACACACACACACACACACACACACACACACACACACACACACACACACACACACACGAAAATACTTTGTCATCATGTGAGCTCCTTGAATCGTCAACTCATGTTATCACCTCTCCCACCAGGAAACTAAATGTTGGCACTCAGTGAATAGAATTCTGTTAACAGAAAAGGAGTGTGTGTGTGTGTGTGTGTGTGTGTGTGTGTGTGCACGCGTGCAAACGTTTGTGTGTGTGTGTGAACGAGCTGTTACCTAACACTACGCTATAGTTTGACCGTCTAGTGCCTGTAGTGTTGTTAAGTTACAGGGAAATTCCCAGCCAGATAAAAGAGATAAACATCATTTAACTATAGTGTCAAATCAGCATGAACACTACTGATTTCTCTCGCTCTCGCTCTCTTAAAGTCTCGCTCTCTCCCTCCACTTCCTGTCCTTGTCCATGTCTCTCTCCTCTCTCCCTCTCTTTCTCCCTCTCACTCTCTTTCTCCCTCTCTGTGTTCATGTATGCTCAGCTACATCCACAATAGTGTGTTGGACTGAAATAACCATGATAAATCATTGGACCATTACCCTGTTTCCCACAACTGAAACGACATCAATCCTGAGAAACTCAAGCCATCCCTAATCAGAGACTCACGGTAAAGGGAGTATTATATTTCAGATCTAGTCTTACACAACTTAAAACTGTTTTACCATATTTCTGTTTTGAGATACCCCCAAAAAAGGGGACACTCAATCACTACCACAAAGACACACATTGGCAAACACACACCCGCGGTCCCGCACGGGCACGCGCACACACACACTGATCTCTGTAAAGGTGTGGCCTGTTCACGTCAGCCCCCCCCCCCCCGGTTTCCTACATCTGTTCCTCTCTCTTTCTCACACATCGTTTTTTAACCTCCAGCTTTCTATTCCTCTCCTCTCTTTCTGTATTCGATGAAATGCTATCTTGTCTAATTTTCAATGGTTGCACAGTTAAACAATAGTTATTTTCTCACTTTTAGGTGTGATGCATTGTTGCTCTGTCCCAGGACCGGAAATGGTTGAGTTTTCAAAACCAATGGTCAAACTCCCACGATGTGTCAATTGCCCCACGTTTGAAACCGTGACGATGCATTGGTACACTTGTTTATTGCAGGAATGAAGGCCTCATCTGAAGATCTCAAGCCATAGTGGTTTGCTAGTTTCGGAGAAATTCCCCAAACTTTGATGAGAGATACCAATCTTTGAAATGCGCTTGATATAAAGACGACCTGGAACATGCCCCGAATTTTTGTGTTGACACTTACATCATGTCACAGTGCATTGTGAAGAATCAGGATGGATGTGGCTATGATACGTGTGTAAAGGCCAGAAGGAAGAGATTGCACAAAATAAACATTGCTCGCAAGATAAAAAATGGTGACAGAGGAGAAAGGGTACATTCTCTATGCAATTTGTCTCACTTTTGGATACAGAAGTTCTGCTGCAAAGCTAATGTTTGCTAGCACCTCTGTCCTACCTAGCTAGCTAGGAAACGTTAGCTAGCTAACTAGCTTTAGGTAAAATCCAAAACACATTTTTGAATGTAAAAATTCTGCTAGATGATTTAGCACGAGATAATCTTTGGCATTATGTAGTTAGCTAGCGAAGTAGATCATGTTTGCTGGCTAGTTTAGATTCGTACGCTAGCTAGCTAGTTATCTAACCTTTGAACTCAGGTATTGTCTTTAGCTAGGTAACGTTAGCTGGTCATTTAGCTAGCTAGCATCCTTTGTCAGCACAGTAGTAGTTCCAATTTTCAGACTAACTTACTATCTAGCTAGCTAACAGGCTAGTGTATTAGCAAAAGTTGGGATAACTAGCTAACCCCTTTAATCAGTGGTAGCTGGCTATTAGTGTTAGCAAGTAATGTTAAACACTAGCTCGCTAGCTATTATTATTATTATTAGCTAGCAGTGGATAACATAACTAGCTAAGCCTAAGTCATGATAGCAGAGATATCTGTAGCTAGAGTGTCTACGCTAAATTGACATACATTCTACATTTAACCCAACACCTCTGAATCAGAGAGGTACAGGGGGGCTGCCTTAATTGACATCCACATCTCCAGTGTCCAGGGAACAGTAAATGTATCACCATTTAGCTAGCTGAATGACAGATTTTTACCTTGTCAGCTCAAGGATTTGATCTAGCAACCTTTCTGGCCCATTGCTCTAACCACTAGGCTACCTGCCGCCCCTTCTAGGATACCTGCCGCCCCATCTCGGCTACCTGCCGCCCCTTCTAGGCTACCTGCCGCCCCTTCTCGGCTACCTGCCGCTCGTTCTAGGCTACCTGCCGCCCCTTCTAGGATACCTGCCGCCCCTTCAAGGCTACCTGCCGCCCCTTCTAGGATACCTGTCGCCCCTTCTAGGATACCTGCCGCCCCTTCTAGGCTACCTACCGCCCCTTCTAGGCTACCTGCCTCCCCTTGTGAAAACACAGAAGGGGACCATGAGACCCAATGTTGTATTTTAAATAGTTAAGCTGTTGTCAATTTCTATTCTGACTTGTAATGGTAAAAATGAGAAAAAAACGAGTCACTGAAATTATAATTATTTTCCCAATGTATCATTCGATTAAATTACATTTTGTTCTTACTCTTGTTTTGTATGTTTTAGGAGATGATATGCTGTTTTAAATGGTTGAAACTCATTCATAAACGTCCAGAATATTTCCACTTTCTTTTAAGATATATTTTTAGAAGTTATAAATATTGATAGGCCTAACCCACTTTCTTTAAAGGTATATTTTCAGCAGTTATAAATGTTGGTAACTCATTTGTTAATGGTCAGTGGATTACCACTTTAGAATAAGGTATACATTTAGCTCTTAAAAATGTTGATAACTCAATTATAAATGTTTATAGGTCGGTCACTTTAGGATAAGGTACACTTTTAGCAGTTATACATCATTTATAAATTATTTGAGAGTTCACTCAGAGTGTAGACATACTTAAAGGCAGTATTGGGTACTCATCACTACATACAATACATGACAGAAGATTCAACACTTCGTTACGGTGACCATATTACCATCTAGTGAAAGCCATAGGAACTGCAATATGCGTCCTATCTATTTGTTTTTCACATGGGCTCGCATTGAAATGGTGTGTGACCTCGAAAATACATTTTCCGGATGGATTTTCCTCAGGTTTTCACCTGCCATATATGTTATGTTATACTCACAAACATTATTTTAACAGTTGTAGAAACTTCAGAGTGTTTTCTATCCAATGCTACCATTATATGCATATCCTTATTTTTATCCATATTTTTAATACATTTATAAAAATGTATTATGGGGTCTTGTGTGTAGATTTCTAAGGATATATATATATATACACATTTCTAATCCATTTTAGAATGAGGCTGTAACGTAACAAAATGTGGAAAAATTCAAGGGGTCTGAATACTTTCAAAAAGTGTCACGTTCTGACCATAGTTCTGTTATTTTATTCTATGTTTTAGTATGGTCAGGGCGTGAGTTGGGGTGGGCAACCTATGTTTGTTTTTCTATGTTGGTTTTTGTGTTCGGCCTAGTATGGTTCTCAATCAGAGGAAGGTGTCGTTAGTTGTCTCTGATTGAGAATCATACTTAGGTAGCCTGGGTTTCACTTTTGATTTGTGTGTGTTTGTTTCCGTGTGTGTGTGTTTGGGCCACACGGTACTGTTTCGGTTTTGTAAATTCACGTCATCGTTTATTGTTTTGATTCAGTGTTCAGTGCTTTCTTTAATTAAAATCGTCATGAACACTTACCACGCTGCGCTTTGGTCCGATCCTTACTCCTCAGACGAAGAGTAAGAAATCCGTTACAAAAAGGCACTGTGTAAATGCAGGAAATAGTTTAGTCTCCACTACACTAATATATTGGTCAGCTAATGCAGGACTAGTAAAGGCCCAGGTAACCTCAGCACCCCTACTTCCCGCGGCTATGCACAGTAGCATGGGCAGGCATATTATATTTCATTGGACTAAATTTTTTTGGTATCTTAGTTGTCACTATTAGACTAAGTGTAACTTTAGAACGTCCCCTCGCCCATACCCGGGCGTGATCCAGGGACCCTCTGCACACATCAACAACAGTCACCCACGAAGCATCGTTACCCATCGCTCCACAAAAGCCGCGGCCCTTGCAGAGCAAAGGGGAACTACTACTTCAAGGTCTCAGAGCAAGTGACATCACCGATTGAAACGCTATTGAGCGCGCACCACCGCTAACTAAGCTAGCGTTTCACATCCGTTACATAAGCATACTGTAGGTGATTAAATTATGTTGAAATATGGAAGTCCAAATGGTGCTGGAGTAGTTCGAGGCAGCTCCTGTTTTCTTTGGGACTTGGGGTCTAAATCAATAGTTGTTCAGTAGTCAGAAAATGTCGGAAACATTAACTTGCTTGACCATGCTGTAGATCATGTAACTGTATGTGGACTGGACAGAGGTTGCTCCCAGGTTTTGTGATGAAACAAAGGTGTGGTTGGATTTATTCTGCCAATGTGTCTTCTTCTTGTCTCGACCCTTAGGCCTATATTTCACGGTGGCAAGGGATGTGAACTAACAGGTTGTAGAGCAAACAACAAAAATAATATGTATTTTTTCCCCCTGGCTTCCTTTGTGATTTTACCCACGCACCATGTCTGATAGGAGGACCTGTTTTCTGTTAACCGCCCGACACAGAAGAGTTGTTTGGGGAAAATATCCCTTCTATTTCATTCAGCTATGTTCAATTGTATTCATCCTTACTATAATATAATATAAAATAATGCCACGGAATTTTAAGCAAATCTTGTCTGCTAAATGAAGACTTGTAGAGTGTAGATGTTCTAAAGGTTCCTCGTCAGTGGCTTGTAGACTAGATGTTCTAAAGGTTCCTCGTCAGTGGCTTGTAGACTGTAGATGTTCTAAAGGTTCCTCGTCAGTGGCTTGTAGACTGTAGATGTTCTAAAGGTTCCTCGTCAGTGGCTTGTAGACTGTAGATGTTCTAAAGGTTCCTCGTCAGTGGCTTGTAGACTGTAAATGTTCATAAGGTTCCTCGTCAGTGGCTTGTCGACTGCGTGGAAGGCAGGAGATGCTAAACATGTTTACGTTAACTAATGATCCATTACAATGAGACTGGCAGTTATTTGCATAAAAATCACAGGCTGACAAAATGGCATGACTGCCACAGCCCTAGGTATCAATAACATGACTGCAACAGCCCTAGGTATCAATAACATGACTGCAACAGCCCTAGGTATCAATAACATGACTGCCACAGCCCTAGGTATCAATAACATGACTGCCACAGCCCTAGGTATCAATAACATGACTGCCACAGCCCTAGGTATCAATAACATGACTGCAACAGCCCTAGGTATCAATAACATGACTGCAACAGCCCTAGGTATCAATAACATGACTGCCACAGCCCTAGGTATCAATAACATGACTGCCACAGCCCAGGGTATCAATAACATGACTGCCACAGCCCTAGGTATCAATAACATGACTGCCACAGCCCAGGGTATCAATAACATGACTGCAACAGCCCTAGGTATCAATAACATGACTGCCACAGCCCAGGGTATCAATAACATGACTGCAACAGCCCTGGGTATCAATAACATGACTGCCACAACCCTGGGTATCAATAACATGACTGCCACAGCCCTGGGTATCGATAACATGACTGCCACAGCCCTAGGTATCAATAACATGACTGCCACAGCCCTAGGGATCAATAACATGACTGCCACAGCCCTGGGTATCAATAACATGACTGCTACAGCCCTGGGTATCGATAACATGACTGCCACAGCCCTAGGGATCAATAACATGACTGCCACAGCCCTGGGTATCAATAACATGACTGCCACAGCCCTATGTATCAATAACATGACTGCCACAGCCCTAGGGATCAATAACATGACTGCCACAGCCCTATGTATCAATAACAAGGATTTCTCCTCCTCTGTTTCAACATCCAGTGATATTACGGTTGCCATTTCACACCAGAGCGTTCACCATACTTGGACTATCACAGAGAAGTGGTTTTAAGTGTGTTGATATAATCTTGTAAGGAATTAGGAATGATGATTGAATCGTGTTCTGGATGTAGACGCATCATGAAAACCAACCACTTCTATTCCTGGGACAGAGCACCAATTACATCACACCTAAAAGGGAGAAAATAACTATTGTTGAACTGTGCAACTATTGAAAATAAGGATGCATGATGATACACAAGGGTTCAATATTATAAGCGTTTGTAAGTTATTAAAAGGTTAGTAACTGGACATAAATATTGGCTTCCTATTGGCAAACACTGACCAGTTATTGAACTATTTTTACCAATGATTTATAACCATTTATTAATGGTTTATAATGCATTTTAAAATGATTAAATAATTGATTTAAAAAATATATAATAACCCCTTTATAAGCCCTTTACAAATGAAATCTTATTGTAAAAAGTGTTACCCATTATTTGTTGTTGAGGCAATTATCTGCTGACTGTTTGATTGTTTAAACTTTTATTTTGAAGGTTCAATGTTGTTGTTTTTTACCTTCTCTTTCTCTTCTCTCTCAGTGACTCAGGGCCAGATGGTGATGGACTGCTGTCTGACGGTCAGTCAGAGAGAGATACCTAGACACGTTGTCATAGGTTACCAGCCTCAGGTCAGAGGTCAAGGCTGCTCCATCAGCGCTGTGGTGTAAGTGAAAAACTTGTATTTCATTGGTTTGGATTTACAACGACCACCCACTGTGGGGTTGAGAGGATTGTATAGGTATTACTGCATTGTCGGAAGCACAACCATTTCGCAAACACTCGCATTAACATCTGCTAACCATGTGTATGTGACAAATACAATTTGATTTGATTTGGTAGAAGAAATATGGTGAAAACTTCACATGCCTTATAAGAAAGTGAGGGCTGTTATTATACTTAACAAAAACATAAATGCAACATGGAACAATTTAAAAGATTTTACTGACTTACAGTTCATAGCAGGAAACCAGTCAATTGAAATAAATTCATTAGGCCCTAATCAATGGATGGGCCTAGGAGCCATAGGTGGGACTAGGAGGGCATAGGCCCACCCACTTAGGAGCCTGGTCCAGCCAATCAGAATGAGTTTTTCCCCACAAAAGGGCTTAATTACAAACAGAAAAACTCCTCAGCACCCCCCTCGCCCCTCCTCAGACGATCCCACAGGTGAAGAAGCTGGATTTGGAGGTATCGGACTGGCATGGTTACACGTGGTCTGCGGTGGTGAGGCTGGTTGGATGTACTGCGACATTCTCTAATATTACATTGAAGGAGGCTTATGGTAGAGAAATGAACATTCAATTCTCTGGCATCTGCTCTGTTGAACATTACTGCAGTCAGCATGCCAATTGGACGCTCCCTCAAAACTTGAGAGATCTGTGGCATTGTGTTGTGTGACAAAACTGCACATTTTAAAGTGGCCTTTTATTGTCCCCCAGCACAAGGTGCACCTATGCAACGATCATCCTGTTTAATCAGCTTATTGATGGATTATCTTGGCAAAGGAGAAATGCTTACTAACAGGAATATAAACAAATTTGAGAAAAATAAGCTTCTTTTTTTTGTGCGTATAGAACATTTCTGGAACCTTTTATTTCAACACACGAAAAATGGCACCAACACTTTACATGTTGCGTTTATATTTTGTTCAGTATATCTTGCTTATACCTTACCCTGTCACCTTACATAATGCTAATCAATTAAGGTGCTGTATTGTCTAGTCCGTACAGTACGTGGTAGGTCTATAGCAGCAACCTTTCTAAAGCATTGTCTAGTAGTGGTAGCACTGTCGACAAGACTTCACATGCCCCCCAGTAGCCATAGCAACGGTAGTTTGGAGGATTTGCTGAAGATGTCTATATATCTGTCCACTACTACAGGACTAGAAAAGTGCACTACGTTTATGAAAACATTTCAAATTTAAGAGTCTCATAATTATCTGTACAAAAACAATTAATCTGATAAAATACTTGTGGAATATAAGAATACTTGCTTGATATATGTTTTCCAGGTTCTTGAAATACTTTGGCAAATGCAAATTATTTCTATGTGAAAACTAAAATGGTCCATTCCTTCCTTTTCCATTTTAGTAGACTCCCTCATATCCAGAGTAACTACATACACGTTCATACTGGTCCCCATTTAGGAACCGAAATCGACAATCCTAGCATTGCAAGCACCATGCACTCTCTATCAACTGAGCCACATCACCACTAACAGCTTGTCTCATTGTCTCATTGTACTCAATTACTGGATTGGTCATTGTTTTATTGTCACAGTGATGGAAAGACTACAGGTACAAACATAGATGACAAGCCTACAGTTGAAGTCGGAAGTTAACATATACCTTAGCCAAATACATTTAAACTCAGTTTTTCACAATTTCTGACATTTAATCCTAGTAAAAATTCCCTGTCTTAGGTCAGTTAGGATCACCACTTTATTTTAAGAATGTGAAATGTCAGAATAATAGTAGAGAAAATTATTTATTTCAGTTTTTATTTCTTTCATCACATTCCCAGTGAGTCAGAAGTTTACATACACTCAATTAGTATTTGGTAGCATTGCCTTTACATTGTTTAACTTGGGTCAAACGTTTCGGGTAGCCTTCCACAAGCTTCCCACAATAAGTTGGGGGAATTTTGTCCCATTCCTCCTGACAGAGCTGGTGTCACTGAGTCAGTTTTGTAGGCCTCCTTGCTCGCACACACTTTTTCAGTTCTGCCCACAAGTGTTCAATAGGATTGAGGTCAGGGCTGTGTGATGGCCACTCCAATACCTTGACTTCGTTGTCCTTAAGCCATTTTGCCACAACTTTGGAAGTATTCTTGGGGTCATTGACCATTTGGAAGACCCATTTGCGACCAAGCTTTAACTTTCTGACTGATGTCTTGAGATGTTGCTTCAATATATCCACATACATTTCCTACCTCATGATGCCATCTATTTTGTGAAGTGCACCAGTTCCTCTTGCAGCAAAGCACCCCCACAACATGATGCTGCCACCCCCGTGCTTCACGGTTGGGATGTTGTTTTTCGGCTTGCAAGCATCCCCCTTTTCTTCCAAGCGAAAACCACTGCTGACTAAAATGAACAATAAAGGCCTGTCTCACTTTTGGCAAAAAACATCTTGATGATCCCCAAGAATTTGGGGAAATATTCTGTGGACTGACGAGACAAACGTTGAACTTTTTGGAAGATGTGCGTCCCGTTACATCTGGCGTAAAAGTAACACAGCATTTCAGAAAAAGAACATCATACCAACAGTCTAATATGGTAGTGATAGTGTGATGGTCAGGGGCTGCTTTGCTGCTTCAGGATCTGGACAAAATGCTGTGATTGATGGAACCATGAATTCTGCTCTCTACCAAAAAATCCTGAAGGAGATTGTCCGGCCATCAGTTCATGACCTCAAGCTGAAGCGCACTTGGGTTCTGCAGCAGGACAATGATCCAAAACAGACCAGCAAGTCCACCTCTGAATGGGTTAAAAACTGCATTTTGTGTTTACTTGGGTTATCTTTGTGGAATATTTAAATTTGTTTGATGATCTGAAACATTTAAGTGTGACAAATGTAAAAAAAAAATAATAATAATAATCAGGAAGGGGGCAAATACTTTTTCACAGTGCTGTAGATACTTTTGTACCTGAAATTAATCTCTAGGAGACAGAACGCGTCTCCTTCCTGAGCGGTATGACGGCTGCGTGGTCCCATGGTGTTTATACTTGTGTACTATTGTTTGTACAGATGAATGTGGTACCTTCAGGCGTTTGGAACTTGCTCCCAAGGATGAACCAGACTTGTGGAGGTCTGCAACTTTTTTTCTGAGGTCTTGTCTGATTTATTTGGATTTTCCCATGATGTCAAGCAAAGAGGCACTGAGTTTGAAGGTAGGCCTTGAAATACATACACAGGTACACATCCAATTGACTCAAATTATGTCAATTAGCCTATCAGAAGCTTCTAAAGCCATGACATAATTTTCTGGACTTTTCCAAGCTGTTTAAAGGCACATTCAACTTAGTGTATGTAAACTTCTGACCCACTGGATTGTGATACAGTGAATGAATTATAAGTGAAATAATCTGTCTGTAAACAATTGTTGGAAAAATGACTTGTGTCATGCACAAAGTAGATGGCCTAACCGACTTGCCAAAACTATATTTTGTTTTTGTTGACTTCAACCTAAGTGTATGTAAACTTCCGACATCAATTGTATGTACAATACAGTAATGACATATACATTAAGTGGTTTGTAGTAGAGAGGCAGTGGCGGTCAGTGAGGGAGGACAATTATTTTTCCATGAGCATGACCTTATTTCGAATACAGCATATTAGATGACTCTCAATCATTTAATTCACTTAATTCTCCTTCCTTTTGGAAGAAAAAATTTGTTCAAAACTGTTAAACTATTGTCTTTCTCTCTCTTTGAGTCAACTAGCTAGCTGTAGTTTATGCTTTGATTGGGTGGACAACATGTAAATTCATGCTGCAAGAGCTTTGATAGCTTGGAAGAAGTTCTCCGGAGGTTGCCTTAATTACAGTGCAAGTCTATGGATGGGGGTGAGAACCATGAGCCTCCTAGGTTTTGTATTGAAGTCAATGTACCCAGAGGAGGACGGAAGCTAGCTGTCCTCCGGCTACACTATAGTGCTACCCTACAGAGTTCTGTTGATGTTACTGTAGACTTGAATTGCAAAATAGTGTTTTAATCAATTAAATGGTGAAATGTGATTATATTTAGTATAGTTTCATCTACAAAGGAATACTTTTTAAAGGTTTTACTTTAAAAAAAAATTAAATTCACTGAGGAGGATGGTCCTCCCCTTCGTCCTCTGAGGAGCCTCCACTGTTTGTATGGATGGTAAGGGTAGCCTAGTGGTTAAAGTGTTGGACTAGTAACTGGAAGGTTGCAAGTTCAAAAACCCTGAGCTGACAAGGTACAAATCTGTCGTTCTGCCCCTGAACAGGCAGTTAACCCACTGTTCCTAGGCTGTCATTGAAAATAAGAATTTGTTCTTAACTGACTTCCCTGGTAAAATAAAAAAAATAAAAAATAATGCTGCACAAAAAGTGGTTGTTTTCCATATTATTTGATCGAGAAATATATTTAATTTGAGGTAGATTGAGGTCTTGTGTCATTGCCCATAACTTTGCACCTTTTGATGTAAATGTTTGACAACAGGGTTTTGTTCTTTCTGGATTCCATTAGAATGACAACACAGAGAAAGGGACAGGGTTTTGTTCTTTCTGGATTCCATTAGAATGACATCCCAGAGAAAGGGACAGGTTTTGTTCTTTCTGGATTCCATTAGAATGACATCACAGAGAAATGGACAGGGTTTTGTTCTTTCTGGATTACATGAGAATGACATCACAGAGAAAGGGACAGGGTTTTGTTCTTTCTGGATTCCATTAGAATGACATCACAGAGAAAGGGACAGGGTTTTGTTCTTTCTGGATTCCATTAGAATGTCATCACAGAGAAAGGGACAGGGTTTTGTTCTTTCTGGATTACATGAGAATGACATCACAGAGAAAGGGACAGGGTTTTGTTCTTTCTGGATTACATGAGAATGACATCACAGAGAAAGGGACAGGGTTTTGTTCTTTCTGGATTCCATTAGAATGACATCACAGAGAAAGGGACAGGGTTTTGTTCTTTCTGGATTACATGAGAATGACATCACAGAGAAAGGGACAGGGTTTTGTTCTTTCTGGATTACATGAGAATGACATCACAGAGAAAGGGACAGGGTTTTGTTCTTTCTGGATTACATGAGAATGACATCACAGAGAAAGGGACAGGGTTTTGTTCTTTCTGGATTACATGAGAATGATATCACAGAGAAAGGGACAGGGTTTTGTTCTTTCTGGATTACATGAGAATGACATCACAGAGAAAGGGACAGGGTTTTGTTCTTTCTGGATTCCATGAGAATGACATCACAGAGAAAGGGACAGGGTTTTGTTCTTTCTGGATTCCATTAGAATGTCATCACAGAGAAAGGGACAGGGTTTTGTTCTTTCTGGATTACATGAGAATGACATCACAGAGAAAGGGACAGGGTTTTGTTCTTTCTGGATTACATGAGAATGACATCACAGAGAAAGGGACAGGGTTTTGTTCTTTCTGGATTCCATTAGAATGACATCACAGAGAAAGGGACAGGGTTTTGTTCTTTCTGGATTACATGAGAATGACATCACAGAGAAAGGGACAGGGTTTTGTTCTTTCTGGATTCCATTAGAATGACATCACAGAGAAAGGGACAGGGTTTTGTTCTTTCTGGATTCCATTAGAATGACATCACAGAGAAAGGGACAGGGTTTTGTTCTTTCTGGATTACATGAGAATGACATCACAGAGAAAGGGACAGGGTTTTGTTCTTTCTGGATTCCATCAGAATGACATCACAGAGAAAGGGACAGGGTTTTGTTCTTTCTGGATTACATGAGAATGACATCACAGAGAAAGGGACAGGGTTTTGTTCTTTCTGGATTACATGAGAATGACATCACAGAGAAAGGGACAGGGTTTTGTTCTTTCTGGATTACATGAGAATGACATCACAGAGAAAGGGACAGGGTTTTGTTCTTTCTGGATTACATGAGAATGATATCACAGAGAAAGGGACAGGGTTTTGTTCTTTCTGGATTACATGAGAATGACATCACAGAAAAAGGGACAGGGTTTTGTTCTTTCTGGATTCCATGAGAATGACATCACAGAGAAAGGGACAGGGTTTTGTTCTTTCTGGATTCCATTAGAATGTCATCACAGAGAAAGGGACAGGGTTTTGTTCTTTCTGGATTACATGAGAATGACATCACAGAGAAAGGGACAGGGTTTTGTTCTTTCTGGATTACATGAGAATGACATCACAGAGAAAGGGACAGGGTTTTGTTCTTTCTGGATTCCATTAGAATGACATCACAGAGAAAGGGACAGGGTTTTGTTCTTTCTGGATTACATGAGAATGACATCACAGAGAAAGGGACAGGGTTTTGTTCTTTCTGGATTACATGAGAATGACATCACAGAGAAAGGGACAGGGCAACCAACAACTCTCACAATTACAACTATTAAATCCTGCAAGATACTGTTCTTAATTATACAGCTACCTTTTTTTTTGTCGAAGCAGAGATGATGAAAAACAGTTTTTGCCCATGCTACGGACATCTATACCGGTCTGCTAATACTAGTAAAGGCCCAGTGGACTACTTTTGTGAAAATATACATTTTTCTAAAAACAAAATCAGGGTGTGCTGCCGGCACCCTCAGCACCCCTACTTCCCATGGCTATGCCAGTAGCAGGAGTTTGATCCCAGCATATTCCTTACTCTCTGTACCTCCCTGTAACCTGTCTCCCCCTCATTCCTTACTCTGTACCTCCCTGTAACCTGTCTCCCCCCTCATTCCTGACTCTCTGTACCTCCCTGTAACCTGTCTCCCCCTCATTCCTTACTCTCTGTACCTCCCTGTAAACTGTCCCCCCTCTCATTCCTTACTCTCTGTACCTCCCTGTAACCTGTCTCCCCTCTCATTCCTTACTCTCTGTACCTCCCTGTAACCTGTCTCCCCTCTCATTCCTTACTCTCTGTACCTCCCTGTAACCTGTCTCCCCTCTCATTCCTGACTCTGTACCTCCCTGTAACCTGTCTCCCCTCTCATTCCTTACTCTCTGTACCTCCCTGTAACCTGTCTCCCCTCTCATTCCTGACTCTCTGTACCTCCCTGTAACCTGTCTCCCCTCTCATTCCTGACTCTCTGTACCTCCCTGTAACCTGTCTCCCCTCTCATTCCTTACTCTCTGTACCTCCCTGTAACCTGTCTCCCCTCTCATTCCTTACTCTCTGTACCTCCCTGTAACCTGTCTCCCCTCTCATTCCTTACTCTGTATCTCCCTGTAACCTGTCTCCCCTCTCATTCCTTACTCTCTGTACCTCCCTGTAACCTGTCTCCCCTCTCATTCCTTACCCTCTGTACCTCCCTGTAACCTGTCTCCCATCTCATTCCTGACTCTGTACCTCCCTGTAACCTGTCTCCCCTCTCATTCCTTACTCTCTGTACCTCCCTGTAACCTGTCTCCCCTCTAATTCCTGACTCTCTGTACCTCCCTGTAACCTGTCTCCCCTCTCATTCCTTACTCTCTGTACCTCCCTGTAACCTGTCTCCCCTCTCATTCCTTACTCTGTACCTCCCTGTAACCTGTCTCCCCTCTCATTCCTTACTGCAGCTTCACTACCAGGAGGGGACTCAAGCTGTGTGCTCCCACTGACCCCACCTGGGTTACAGACCTGATGAATTTCATGGACCGCCTCATCAAGAAATGCCACGAAAACAACTTCAAGGTAACGTCCTTACAAGCAATGTGTATGTACATTACAAGCAATGTGTATGTAGATTGTTCCACTGGATGTCATAAGGTGAATTCACCAATTTGTAAGTCGCTCTGGATAAGAGCGTCTGCCAAATGACTTAAATGTAAATGTAAATGTAGATTACATTGATTAGAGTGTATAGTAGATATAGTACTGTGTAGATTACATGCTGGGAATATCTGCATTGTGTCCCACCACCCGCCAACAACCACCCGCCACCCACCACCCGCCAACAACCACCCGCCACCCACCACCCACCACCCGCCACCCGCCACCCGCCAACAACCACCCGCCAACAACCACCCGCCAACAACCACCCGCCACCCGCCACCCGCCAACAACCACCCGCCAACAACCACCCGCCACCCGCCACCCACCACCCGCAACCCGCCACCCGCCACCCGCCATACGCCAATCCCCTCCTTTACGCCACTGCTACTCTCTGTTTATCATACATGCATAGTCACGTACATACTACCTCAATTAGCCCGACTAACTGGTGCCTGTATAGAGCCTCTCTACTGTATATAGCCTGGCTACTGTATATAGCCTGGCTACTGTATATAGCCTGGCTACTGTATATAGCCTCTCTACTGTATATAGTCTCTCTACTGTATATAGCCTCTCTACTGTATATAGCCTGGCTACTGTATATAGCCTCTCTACTGTATATAGCCTCGCTACTGCATATAGCCTCTCTACTGTATATAGCCTCTCTACTGTATATAACCTCTCTACTGTATATAGCCTCGCTACTGTATATAGCCTCTCTACTGTATATAGCCTCTCTACTGTATATAGCCTCGCTACTGTATATAGCCTCGCTACTGTATATAGCCTCTCTACTGTATATAGCCTCGCTACTGTATATAGCCTCGCTACTGTATATAGCCTCGCTACTGTATGTAGCCTCTCTACTGTATGTAGCCTCTCTACTGTATGTAGCCTCTCTACTGTATATAGCCTCTACTGTATATAGCCTCTACTGTATATAGCCTCTCTACTGTATATAGCCTCGCAACTGTATATAGCCTCGCTACTGTATATATCCTCGCTACTGTATATATCCTCGCTACTGTATATATCCTCGCTACTGTATATAGCCTCTCTACTGTATATAACCTCTCTACTGTATATAGCCTCTCTACTGTATGTAGCCTCGCTACTGTATGTAGCCTCTCTACTGTATGCAGCCTCTCTACTGTATATAGCCTCGCTACTGTATATAGCCTCGCTACTGTATATAGCCTCGCTACTGTATATAGCCTCGCTACTGTATATAGCCTCTCTACTGTATATAGCCTCGCTACTGTATATAGCCTCGCTACTGTATATAGCCTCTCTACTGTATATAGCCTCGCTACTGTATATAGCCTCTCTACTGTATATAACCTCTCTACTGTATGTAGCCTCTCTACTGTATATAGCCTCTCTACTGTATATAACCTCTCTACTGTATATAGCCTCGCTACTGTATATAGCCTCTCTACTGTATATAGTCTCTCTACTGTATATAGCCTCGCTACTGTATATAGCCTCGCTACTGTATATAGCCTCACTACTGTATATAGCCTCGCTACTGTATATAGCCTCTCTACTGTATATAGCCTCGCTACTGTATGTAGCCTCTCTACTGTATATAGCCTCTCTACTGTATATAGCCTCTACTGTATATAGCCTCTCTACTGTATATAACCTCTCTACTGTATATAGCCTCTCTACTGTATATAGCCTCTCTACTGTATATAACCTCTCTACTGTATATAGCCTCTCTACTGTATATAGCCTCTCTACTGTATATAGCCTCTACTGTATATAGCCTCTCTACTGTATATAACCTCTCTACTGTATATAACCTCTCTACTGTATATAGCCTCTACTGTATATAACCTCTACTGTATATAGCCTCTCTACTGTATATAACCTCTCTCTGCATTTATTTCTTTACTTATCTATTGTTCACCCAATACCTATTTTTTACTTTAAAATTGCACCGTTGGTTAGAGCCTGTAAGTAAGCATTTCACTGTGAGGTCTACTCCACCTGTTGTATTCAGCATTTCACTGTAAGGTCTACTACACCTGTTGTATTCGGCATTTCACTGTAAGGTCTACTACACCTGTTGTATTCGGCATTTCACTGTGAGGTCTACTACACCTGTTGTATTCGGCATTTCACTGTAAGGTCTACAACACCTGTTGTATTCGGCATTTCACTGTAAGGCCTACTACACCTGTTGTATTCGGCATTTCACTGTAAGGTCTACTACACCTGTTGTATTCGGCATTTCACTGTAAGGTCTACTACACCTGTTGTATTCAGCATTTCACTGTGAGGTCTACTACACCTGTTGTATTCAGCATTTCACTGTGAGAACTACTACACCTGTTGTATTCAGCATTTCACTGTAAGGTCTACTACACCTGTTGTATTCGGTATTTCACTGTGAGGTCTACTACACCTGTTGTATTCAGCATTTCACTGTGAGAACTACTACACCTGTTGTATTCAGCATTTCCTTGTAAGGTCTACTACACCTGTTGTATTCGGCATTTCACTGTAAGGTCTACTACACCTGTTGTATTCAGCATTTCACTGTAAGGTCTACTACACCTGTTGTATTCAGCATTTCACTGTAAGGTCTATTACACCTGTTGTATTCAGCATTTCACTGTAAGGTCTACTACACCTGTTGTATTCAGCATTTCACTGTAAGGTCTACTACACCTGTTGTATTCAGCATTTCACTGTGAGGTCTACTACACCTGTTGTATTCGGCATTTCACTGTAAGGTCTACAACACCTGTTGTATTCGGCATTTCACTGTAAGGTCTACTACACCTGTTGTATTCAGCATTTCACTGTAAGGTCTACTACACCTGTTGTATTCGGCATTTCACTGTAAGGTCTACTACACCTGTTGTATTCGGCATTTCACTGTAAGGCCTACTACACCTGTTGTTTTCGGCATTTCACTGTAAGGCCTACTACACCTGTTGTATTCGGCATTTCACTGTAAGGTCTACTACACCTGTTGTATTCGGCATTTCACTGTAAGGTCTACAACACCTGTTGTATTCGGCATTTCACTGTAAGGTCTACTACACCTGTTGTATTCGGCATTTCACTGTAAGGTCTACTACACCTGTTGTATTCAGCATTTCACTGTGAGGTCTACTACACCTGTTGTATTCATCATTTCACTGTAAGGTCTACTACACCTGTTGTATTCGGCATTTCACTGTAAGGTCTACTACACCTGTTGTATTCAGCATTTCACTGTAAGGTCTACTACACCTGTTGTATTCAGCATTTCACTGTGAGGTCTACTACACCTGTTGTATTCAGCATTTCACTGTAAGGTCTACTACACCTGTTGTATTCGGTATTTCACTGTGAGGTCTACTACACCTGTTGTATTCAGCATTTCACTGTGAGGTCTACTACACCTGTTGTATTCGGCATTTCCCTGTAAGGTCTACTACACCTGTTGTATTCGGCATTTCACTGTAAGGTCTACTACACCTGTTGTATTCAGCATTTCACTGTAAGGTCTACTACACCTGTTGTATTCAGCATTTCACTGTAAGGTCTACTACACCTGTTGTATTCGGCATTTCACTGTAAGGTCTACTACACCTGTTGTATTCAGCATTTCACTGTAAGGTCTACTACACCTGTTGTATTCAGCATTTCACTGTAAGGTCTACTACACCTGTTGTATTCGGCATTTCACTGTAAGGTCTACTACACCTGTTGTATTCAGCATTTCACCGTGAGGTCTACTACACCTGTTGTATTCAGCATTTCACCGTGAGGTCTACTACACCTGTTGTATTCAGCATTTCACCGTAAGGTCTACTACACCTGTTGTATTCAGCATTTCACTGTAAGGTCTACTACACCTGTTGTATTCAGCATTTCACTGTGAGGTCTACTACACCTGTTGTATTCGGCATTTCACTGTAAGGTCTACAACACCTGTTGTATTCGGCATTTCACTGTAAGGTCTACTACACCTGTTGTATTCAGCATTTCACTGTAAGGTCTACTACACCTGTTGTATTCGGCATTTCACTGTGAGGTCTACTACACCTGTTGTATTCTGCATTTCACTGTAAGGTCTACTACACCTGTTGTATTCAGCATTTCACTGTCAGGTCTACTACACCTGTTGTATTCGGCATTTCACTGTAAGGTCTACTACACCTGTTGTATTCAGCATTTCACTGTGAGGTCTACTACACCTGTTGTATTCAGCATTTCACTGTAAGGTCTACTACACCTGTTGTATTCGGCGCACGTGACAAATAAACTTCGATTTGATTTGACATAGATTGCAGTATAGAGTAGCCGTCTTCATCAACCTGGCCAAGGCCTTCGACTCTGTCAATCATCGCATTCTTATCGGCAGACTCAACCGCCTTGATTACTCAAATGACTGCCTGGCCTGGTTCAACAACAACTTCTCAGACAGAGTTCAGTGTGTCTTATCGGAGGGCCT
This sequence comes from Oncorhynchus masou masou, assembly GCF_036934945.1. Taxonomy (NCBI): domain Eukaryota; kingdom Metazoa; phylum Chordata; class Actinopteri; order Salmoniformes; family Salmonidae; genus Oncorhynchus; species Oncorhynchus masou. The sequence continues at coordinate 7,611,097 of NC_088212.1, read as the reverse complement.
GTTGTCCGGACCTCTGGCAGTCTCTATGGGGGTACCATAGGGGCGGCAGGGTAGCCTAGTGGTTAGAGCGTTGGACTGCGCTGAACTGAAAGGTTGCAAGTGCAAATCCCCGAGCTGACAAGGTACACATCTGTCGTTCTGCCCCTGAACAGGCAGTTAACCCACTGTTCCTAGGCAGTCATTGAAAATAAGAATTTGTTCTTAACTGACTTGCCTGGTTAAATAAAGGTAAAAAAAAAATAGGGTTCAATTCTCGGGCCGACTCTTTTCTCTGTATATATCAACAATGTCGTTCTTGCTGCTGGTGATTCCCTGATCCACCTCTACGCAGACGACACCATTCTGTATACATCTGGCCCTTCTTTGGACGCTGTGTTAACTAACCTCCAAATGAGCTTCAATGCCATACAACACTCCTTCCGTGGCCTCCAACTGCTCCTAAACGCTTGTAAAACCAAATGCATGCTTTTCAACCGTTAGCTTCCCGCACCCGCCCGCCGGACTAGCATCACCACCCTGGACGGTTCCGACCTAGAATATGTGGACAACTATAAATACCTAGGTGTCTGGCTAGAATGTAAAATCTTCTTCCAGACTCATATTAAACATCTCCAATCCAAAATTAAAACTAGAATTGGCTTCTTATTTCGCAACAAAGCCTCCTTCACTCACGCCGCCAAACTTACCCTAGTAAAACTGACTATCCTACTGATCATTGACTTCGGCGATGTCATCTACAAAATAGCTTCCAATACTCTACTCAGCAAATTGGATGTAGTCTATCACAGTGCCATCTGTTTTGTCACCAAAGCCCCTTATACCACCCACCAATGCGACCTGTATGCTCTATCGGCTGGCCATCGCTACATATTCGCTGTAGATCTCTGCAGTACATCCAGAGTGATCATGGACCTCTTGGCTGCATCTCTGATCAGTCTTCTCCTTGTATGAGCTGAAAGTTTAGAGGGACGGCCAGGTCTTGGTAGATTTGCAGTTGTCTGATACTCCTTCCATTTCAATATTATCGCTTGCACAGTGCTCCTTGGGATGTTAAAAGCTTGGGAAATCTTTTTGTATCCAAATCCGGCTTTAAACTTCTTCACAACAGTATCTCGGACCTGCCTGGTGTATTCCTTGTTCTTCATGATGCTCTCTGCTCTTTTAACGGACCTCTGAGACTATCACAGTGCAGGTGCATTTATACGGAGACTTGATTACACACAGGTGGATTGTATTTATCATCATTAGTCATTTAGGTCAACATTGGATCATTCAGAGATCCTCATTGAACTTCTGGAGAGAGTTTGCTGCACTGAAAGTAAAGGGGCTGAATAATTTTGCACGCCCAATTTTTCAGTTTTTGATTTGTTAAAAAAGTTTGAAATATCCAATAAATGTCGTTCCACTTCATGATTGTGTCCCACTTGTTGTTGATTCTTCACAAAAAAATACAGTTTTATATCTAAATGTTTGAAGCCTGAAATGTGGCAAAAGGTCGCAAAGTTCAAGGGGGCCGAATACTTTCGCAAGGCACTGTAGTAGATATAGTACTGGGTAGATTACATAGATTACAGTATACAGTACTGGGTAGATTACATAGATTACAGTATACAGTACTGGGTAGATTACATAGATTATAGTATGTAGTAGCTATAGTACTGGGTAGATAACATAGATTACAGTATATAGTACTGGGTAGATTACATAGATTACAGTATACAGTACTGGGTAGATTACATAGATTATAGTATGTAGTAGCTATAGTACTGGGTAGATAACATAGATTACAGTATATAGTACTGGGTAGATTACATAGATTACAGTATATAGTACTGGGTAGATTACATAGATTATAGTAGCTATAGTACTGGGTAGATAACATAGATTACAGTATATAGTACTGGGTAGATAACATAGATTACAGTATATAGTACTGGGTAGATTACATAGATTACAGTATATAGTACTGGGTAGATTACATAGATTACAGTATATAGTACTGGGTAGATTACATAGATTACAGTATATAGTACTGGGTAGATTACATAGATTACAGTATATAGTAGCTATAGTACTGGGTAGATTACATAGATTACAGTATATAGTACTGGGTAGATTACATAGATTACAGTATATAGTACTGGGTAGATTACATAGATTACAGTATATAGTACTGGGTAGATTACATAGATTACAGTATATAGTACTGGGTAGATTACATAGATTACAGTATATAGTAGCTATAGTACTGGGTAGATTACATAGATTACAGTATATAGTACTGGGTAGATTACATAGATTACAGTATATAGTACTGGGTAGATTACATAGATTACAGTATATAGTACTGGGTAGATTACATAGATTACAGTATATAGTAGCTATAGTACTGGGTAGATTACATAGATTACAGTATATAGTACTGGGTAGATTACATAGATTATAGTATATAGTAGCTATAGTACTGGGTAGATTACATAGATTACAGTATACAGTACTGGGTAGATTACATAGATTATAGTATACAGTGCTGGGTAGATTAAATAGATTATAGTATGTAGTAGCTATAGTACTGGGTAGATAACATAGATTACAGTATATAGTACTGGGTAGATTACATAGATTACAGTATACAGTACTGGGTAGATTACATAGATTACAGTATACAGTACTGGGTAGATTACATAGATTATAGTATACAGTACTGGGTAGATTACATAGATTATAGTATGTAGTAGCTATAGTACTGGGTAGATTACATAGATTATAGTATATAGTAGCTATAGTACTGGGTAGATTACATAGATTACAGTATATAGTACTGGGTAGATTACATAGATTATAGTATATAGTAGCTATAGTACTGGGTAGATTACATAGATTACAGTATATAGTACTGGGTAGATTACATAGATTATAGTATATAGTAGCTATAGTACTGGGTAGATTACATAGATTACAGTATACAGTACTGGGTAGATTACATAGATTATAGTATACAGTGCTGGGTAGATTAAATAGATTATAGTATGTAGTAGCTATAGTACTGGGTAGATAACATAGATTACAGTATATAGTACTGGGTAGATTACATAGATTACAGTATACAGTACTGGGTAGATTACATAGATTACAGTATACAGTACTGGGTAGATTACATAGATTATAGTATACAGTACTGGGTAGATTACATAGATTATAGTATTGGGTAGATAACATAGATTACAGTATATAGTACTGGGTAGATTACATAGATTACAGTATATAGTACTGGGTAGATTACATAGATTACAGTATATAGTACTGGGTAGATTACATAGATTATAGTATATAGTAGCTATAGTACTGGGTAGATTACATAGATTATAGTATGTAGTAGCTATAGTACTGGGTAGATTACATAGATTACAGTATATAGTACTGGGTAGATTACATAGATTATAGTATGTAGTAGCTATAGTACTGGGTAGATTACATAGATTATAGTATATAGTACTGGGTAGATAACATAGATTATAGTATGTAGTAGCTATAGTACTGGGTAGATTACATAGATTATAGTATGTAGTAGCTATAGTACTGGGTAGATTACATAGATTATAGTATATAGTACTGGGTAGATAACATAGATTATAGTATGTAGTAGCTATAGTACTGGGTAGATTACATAGATTATAGTATATAGTACTGGGTAGATAACATAGATTATAGTATGTAGTAGCTATAGTACTCGGTAGATTACATAGATTACAGTATATAGTACTGGGTAGATTACATAGATTACAGTATATAGTACTGGGTAGATTACATAGATTATAGTATATAGTAGCTATAGTACTGGGTAGATTACATAGATTATAGTATATAGTAGCTATAGTACTGGGTAGATAACATAGATTACAGTATATAGTACTGGGTAGATTACATAGATTATAGTATATAGTAGCTATAGTACTGGGTAGATAACATAGATTACAGTATATAGTACTGGGTAGATTACATAGATTATAGTATGTAGTAGCTATAGTACTGGGTAGATAACATAGATTACAGTATATAGTACTGGGTAGATTACATAGATTATAGTATATAGTAGCTATAGTACTGGGTAGATAACATAGTTTACAGTATATAGTACTGGGTAGATTACATAGATTATAGTAGTATAGTATAGTAGCTATAGTACTGGTTAGATAACATGCTAAATTAGTCAGAATTATGATTTGGCGGTTGGCTTAATCTCTTGCAAATCCTCCAGGTGTTTTTAGCTGCAACCATTGAACAACAATGTTGTTGAGTGTTGAGTCACAAAACGAAGAAGGAAAAACAAAACCCTGATGTGATTCAGCGGTTACTAAACCACAAAACTTTGGAATTCAAAAGAAACTTACTTTAGCTAGTGACCTAACTCTAAGTGTGTCTGTGTGTTTGCAGGCTAAACACTGTAAGAAGCTGATGCACAAGAGTCCCTAAGGTCCCTGCCAGAGCCTACCACCACCACCACCACCACCACCACCTCCACCTCCACCCCCACGGTCAAAACAACCATGTCAGAGCCTGAGAAGTATTCTTCAAGGAATACCTAGGATAGGATAAAGTAATCCTTCTCACCCCCCCCCCCCCCTTAAATGATTTAGATGCACTATTGTAAAGTGGCTGTTCCACTGGATGTCAGAAGGTGAATTCACCAATTTGTAAGTCGCTCTGGATAAGAGCGTCTGCTAAATGACTTAAATGTAATGTAAATGTAAGAACCTTCCAAGTGGGTGAAGAACAGGGTGGGAGAAGTAAAACAATGACAAAAAAAGACAAATGTGATTCCTCTTACCACTAATGCACTTTTTTATTAAGTTTCCTTCTGTCTTCAGTCTTTTGTTTGTCCAATAGACCGTCTTGCTTAAGATACCATGCTGTTTCTCAGTGGCACGTTCACGTAGAAGACGTTTTTCATGTTATTTTTATGTGACAAAATATCGAATGATAATATAAAAAAAAAAAGGGTAGACTGGCTTTGACCCTTGACCCCACATTTGAACTGACCCTTAAAGCTACAGTCTGTGATTTCAAAAAGCAACAAAATGGCAGAAGTAATTGAAACGACCAGATTCCTAGATCCCAGACTGATTTTGTCAATCAAATACAACTTTATTAGTTACATGCTTCATGAACAGCTGTGTTCCAACAGTGAAATTCTTACCAACACGTCATATTCCAACAACGCAGGATAAAGATAGAAAAATATATATAATATAAAATCAGAATCAGAAATCAGAATAAATCAGGGGTTAGAGGTCAGGGGTCAAGGTGCTGGCAGCTGGTTAGAACACCCATCTGCCTAATCTATACGTACATCTCAGATAATGAAATATACAATGTATATGACAAATTCTTATTTTTTCATGGACCTTTTGTTTTTTCAATAAAGACTTTGCCAAATCAATATTCTGAGTGAACGTATTGCTGTATATTTTGAGGACGATCGTGTATGGGCCAGATTCCCAGACACGGTGTATGGGCCAGATTCCCAGACACGGTGTATGGGCCAGATTCCCAGACACGGTGTATGGGCCAGATTCCCAGACACAGTGTATGGGCCAGATTCCCAGACACGGTGTATGGGCCAGATTCCCAGACACGGTGTATGGGCCAGATTCCCAGACACGGTGTATGGGCCAGATTCCCAGACACGGTGTATGGGCCAGATTCCCAGACACGGTGTATGGGCCAGATTCCCAGACACGGTGTATGGGCCAGATTCCCAGACACGGTGTATGGGCCAGATTCCCAGACACGGTGTATGGGCCAGATTCCCAGACACGGTGTATGGGCCAGATTCCCAGACACGGTGTATGGGCCAGATTCCCAGACACGGTGTATGGGCCAGATTCCCAGACACGGTGTATGGGCCAGATTCCCAGACACGGTGTATGGGCCAGATTCCCAGACACGGTGTATGGGCCAGATTCCCAGACACGGTGTATGGGCCAGATTCCCAGACACGGTGTATGGGCCAGATTCCCAGACACGGATTAAGCTCATGGGCCCAAATCTGTAAACAACAAGTGGTATAACTATTCTCCACTAGAGGGGGATGACTATTATTTTATTTAACTAGGTAAGTCAGTCAAGAACAAATTCTTATTTACAATGACCGTTTACCAGGAAACAGTGGATTAATTGTCTTGTTCAGGGGCAGAACAATAGATGTTTTACCTTGATCCTGCAACCTTCTGGTTACTGGGCCAACACTCTAACCACTAGGCTACCTGAAGCAACGCAACTGGCTATTTTTAGCAAAGGTTATTAGATATGCCTGACGAGAGGGGAATCGGAGGAGCCGAAAGCATTGACTAAACCAAATAACCACAATTAACCTACTGTCTGTGAGTCAGTACGTAGTGAGTGTTTCCCCTGACAGGTGGTTGGCTAACCAACAGTGTTTATCGCTGTAACGGCTGTCGTCAGAAGGATGACACCAAGGCGCAGCGTTCCTTGGATTCCACGTAATATTTATTGTTGAAGTGAAACTTCGAAAAGAAAGAAAAAAAAGAAAGAAAGAAAGAAAAAAAGAAAGAAAGAAAGAAAGAAAGAAAGGAAGGAAACAGCATCGTAGTGCAAACTACCTGGTCACAAACGAAGATCATGATCCCACACTGAAGAATGGGGGGGGGGGAGCTACCTAAGTATGATTCCCAATCAGAGACAACAATAGACAGCTGTCCCTGATTGAGAACCATACCTGGCCAAACACAAAGAAATAGAAAACATAGAAACATGAACATAGAATGCCCACCACAAATCACACCACCAAATCACACCATGACCAAACCAAAAATAGAGACATAAAAAGCTCTCTACGGTCACGGCGTGGCAATAGCCAAGATGTGTGAGTGTTTTAGGAAACAGGAGATCACTGCAGTATTCAGCAAGAGCTTCTCCTGGGCTGGCTGGCAGTCCGTATTTATGGTTCTACCATCCACAGGAAACAGGAAGAGGATCACCACAGTAGATACGTGTGCTTTTTTTTAGGATCAGGCCTCTGATGTAATACATACCCGACAACACAAACACGACACATACTCAACAACGCACGTCATCAATCAATCAAATTGATTAATAAAGCCTCTCAGCCGATGTCTCAAAGTGCGTATGGACAAAAAAACAAACAGCCTAAAACCTCAAACAGCAAGCAATGCAGATGTAGAAGCACTGTGAGTGCGATGCGCGCTGAACGTGGAACGAGAGAGAGAGAGCTCGGTTTCTGAAAAATGGTTTACTAACCCACCTGTTTCATTTGGATCCCAGATGATGCAGTTATTCTCAGTTGTTGAGACCGCTACTATCTGTCCCGGGGACACCGCTAAAGCCCAAAGTCTGAAGAGGTGCTGCTTGGTGAAGCAGCTAGCCTAGCTGCTAGCTATCAAGCCAGCCAGGTTTGCTTCACAGTTTTGAACATACCCCGCAATGCGATTAGCCCTTGTGTCCCAGGCTTGTGGCTGTTTAAATATACTGCTACACAAACAAGTCCTAAAAGCATGGTTGGTTCCTGCATGAGACTGACTGATACCACACCAGGCTTCTTACATTGAAACTGAGATACTCCTTTTGGTTCGCAGAGCAATGTTCTGGATATACTGACAAATTGCTTATCAGTGATAGTGTGGATTCCTCCCATGTACAGTCAATCAGTCACTGGAATGAACCCAACCAAGACAGGTTGTTAGAAAAGCAGCATTATGCAAAAACACGCGATCTGATCTACACACAGAAAACATTTCCACCTTGGTAGTTTCCATGGTTTCTAACACAGGAAGGTGGATTTCTGTCAAAGGCTCATTATACAACAGCATCACATGCAAAGCCTGAATTCTTTGAGCAACCGAAAGGCTGTCATTGGCTATCATCACCTGTAATTCAGACTCTGACAAAAGATCTGGACCTTAGATGGCCAATCCACAGTTAAAACAATAAACAAAGCAACAGTAAACATGTCTTCCCCTATGAATGATGCAGATATTGTGTGTGACAAACATATTTCAGTTATCAAATTCCAGTTGTCGTGTGTGACCACAGATTATTCCATTGTATTGACCAGATACTCAAGTGACCGTTTTGAAAATTAAAATAAATGTCTTCAAAAATGGAAGGCAGTTAACCCGGGTAACAGTCTTTTTAGGTAGTCCATTCCATGTACTCCATGTCATGTTGCCAAAGAAAAAAATACCACAGAATTTACGGCCCAGTTTTCCCTCTCGCATCACCTCACAACTTTCAGTTACTAATGGGCCAATCAGTCAAAACTTTTTAAATGCCGGATCTCTATGGCAAGAAGCATCATTTACCCAAGTTTCATCATGTTTCGGGCCAGTGCTGTCTGAGATATCGCGTGTGACGAATGTACAAACAGACAGACGGACGGAGACCAATCCACAGTCCCCTGCCCAATTTCATCGTGGGGGACAAAAAATGGTTACTCGCCTTTGTTTTGGTAGGAAGCTGAGGCTGGACCATGGGAAGATTTCAATTGCATACTCCTTGTGTCCTCTCTCCTCGTCTCCTTCTCAATACCATTGGAAGAGAAATCCAGAGGTCTCTGGATGACGTCCCCTGTGACCTCCTCCAATGGGGTTTGAGAAGGAGGCGAGGAGGGAGGATGCGAGGAGTATGCAATTGAGATCTTCCCATTGTCTATGTTCTTTCAGCCCTATGTCCCCTTAGCCCTATGTTCCCTCAACTCTATGTTCCCTCAACTCTATGTTCCCTCAGCTCTATGTTCCCTCAGCTCTATGTTCCCTCAGCTCTATGTTCCCTCAGCTCTATGTTCCCTCAACTCTATGTTCCATCAGCTCTATGTTCCCTCAGCTCTATGTTCCCTCAGCCCTGTGTTCCCTCAACTCCATGTTCCCTCAACTCTATGTTCCCTCAGCTCTATGTTCCCTCAGCTCTATGTTCCCTCAACTCTATGTTCCCTCAGCTCTATGTTCCCTCAGCTCTATGTTCCCTCAACTCCATGTTCCCTCAACTCTATGTTCCCTCAGCTCTATGTTCCCTCAGCTCTATGTTCCCTCAACTCTATGTTCCCTCAGCTCTATGTTCCCTCAACTCCATGTTCCCTCAGCTCTATGTTCCCTCAGCCCTATGTTCCCTCAGCTCTATGTTCCCTCAACTCCATATTCCCTCAGCTCTATGTTCCCTCAGCCCTATGTTCCCTCAACTCTGTGTTCCCTCAGCCCTGTGTTCCCTCAGCCCTATGTTCCCTCAGCTCTGTGTTCCCTCAGCTCTATGTTCCCTCAGCCCTATGTTCCCTCAACTCTATGTTCCCTCAGCCCTGTGTTCCCTCAGCTCTATGTTCCCTCAACTCCATATTCCCTCAGCTCTATGTTCCCTCAGCTCTATGTTCCCTCAGCTCTATGTTCCCTCAGCTCTATGTTCCTTCAGCTCTGTGTTCCCTCAGCCCTATATTCCCTCAGCCCTGTGTTCCCTCAGCCCTATGTTCCCTCAGCTCTATGTTCCCTCAGCTCTATGTTCCCTCAGCCCTGTGTTCCCTCAGCTCTGTGTTCCCTCAGCCCTGTGTTCCCTCAGCTCTGTGTTCCCTCAGCCCTATATTCCCTCAGCCCTGTGTTCCCTCAGCCCTATGTTCCCTCAGCTCTGTGTTCCCTCAGCCCTATGTTCCCTCAGCCCTGTGTTCCCTCAGCCCTGTGTTCCCTCAGCCCTATGTTCCCTCAGCCCTGTGTTCCCTCAGCCCTGTGTTCCCTCAGCTCTATGTTCCCCCAGTACCCACTGAACCAATTTCAATCAAAATTGGCACAAATGCTTATTGTTTTAAAGGGCAATTTCGTCATGTTTCAACCTCATATTCATTATCTCCAGCACAATACCTGTGTCTACCAGTAAAGGCTGGCGGGAGGAGCTATAGGACAGGCTCATTGTAATGTCTGGAATGGAATCGATGGAATGGAGTCAATAGTGATTTCCATATGTTTGTATTCAATTTGCTCATAATTCTTTTCAAACATTTTCAAGCTCTGTCAAATGGGTTGTTAGTCATAGCTTGACAATCATTTTTAGGTCTTGTGATAGATTTTCAAGCAGATTTAAGTCAAAACTGTAACTCGGCCACTCAGGAACAGTCACTGTCTTCTTGGTGAGCAACTCCAGTGTATATTTGGCCTTGTGTTTCAGCTTATTGTCCTGCTGAAAGGTGCACCCAGTGTCTGGTGGAAAGTAGGTTTTCCTTTAGGATTTGTATCCTTATTGACTCAAGACATTTCAGCTTTTTATTTTTAATGAATGTGGAATAAGGTAATTCTACTTTGACATTATGTGGTATTGCGTGGAGGCCGGGGACAACAAATCTCAATTTAATCCATTTGAATTCAGGCTGTAACACAACAAAATGTGGAAAAAGTCAAGCGGTGTGAATTATTTCTGAAGGCAATGTATATGTTATTAATTTATAAGTCCAACAATGATTGTAGAAACCACAGATTAAGCCAACGAGTCCTGTAACAATGTACACTGAGAGTTGGGAAGCTCAGGGAGTGAGTGTTTTAATAAATAAAAATAACAATGACCACGAAAAGAAAACAACACCCGACATGAAAACAGAGTCAATAACAGCTTAGGAAAGAACCAAGGGGAGTGACAGATATAAGGAATATAATCAAGGAGGTGATGGAGTCCAGGTGAGTGTCATGAGACGCTGGTGCGCGAGACGACGGTGATAGTTGTGCGGGATAATCAGCAGCCTGGTGACGGAGAGGCCGGAGAGGGAGTATACGTGAAAGTACCCCTTCCCCGACGCGCGGCTCCGTCCACAGGACGCTGTCAAAGGGGACGAACCTTCTACTTGTGTCCTACTTGTCGCCCTGGTTGTCCTGAAAATAACATGGTAAAACAACTTCATTGTGAGGCTAAATGTTAAATGAAAAGCCGATTTTTGCATTTTAAAAAAAAAGTATAAAGTCCGAGGCGCTGCGTGCATATGGTTTGTTCGGCTGTCCGTAAATCAATGTGGTTGTTTCTCCGGAGGGATTGGATAACGTGCCCTGCAGCACACCCAGCAGCTGTGCTCCAGATGACTTGACGACTGCCAGCCTTGATTAGAATGTGCCAAGAAGCAGTCCCGTGTGGGCACGATTGAAATCTAAACCCAAACCAAGGAAAAAATGGACTTTCTAGTTTCGTAAATCTCCAAATTGAAAGATACTGACTTTATGACCAAAAGTGCTCCTATTTACACTTTGTAGTACATTTTGCCACTAGAATGCGATGGACCGTTTTCAACCAGAGAAGTTTGTTTTGGGGTTCCGCTCCCCTTTAATAAAACAGGTGGTGTGAATAGATACCAGCAAGAATTGTTTCTGGTTAAATCCCTGGTCTGTTAACTACCCGCTCTTCTAGTGTTTTGATGCAGTGTGCCTAATGAACACCACCCCGATTCTGATCCAACAAATTTCATACGACATTATTAAGAGGATTGGGATATTAAAGTTGACTGTTATTCTGACAGTTGGACATAAATCCCTCAGCACATGGCCATGTCCGTGGGATAAATTGCAGGACTATAAAGGAGAGGCTTCTGTCATCAGGTCTTCAGTCATTCTAGATCTCCCAACTGCCATAGAGGTCAAAGCTGTTACCATAACAACAGTTGAACTTGGCAACCTATCAACTCATTCACAGGCAGACAGAAACACTTTACATTTTCCCCAGTGCATTCTGAGAATATTCAGAAATGTTCAACATTTAGTCAGCTTACAGCCTTATTCTAAAAATGGATTTCATTTAATTATTTATCTCCTCAATCTACACATAATAGCCCATAATAACAAATCTAAAAAAGGTACTTAGAAAATTTAGCAAATGTTTAAAACAACAGAAATACCTTATTTACATAAGAATTCAGACCCTTTGCTATGAAACTTGAAATTGAGCTCAGGTTCATCCTGTTACCATGGATCATTCTTGAGACGTTTCTACGACTTGATTGGAGTTCACCTGTGGTAAATTGATTGATTGGACATTATTTGGAAATGCACACACCTGTCTATATAAAGGTCCCACAGTTGACAGTGCATTTCAGAGCAAAAACCAAGCCATGAAGTCGCAGCAATTGTCTGCAGAGCTCAGAGATAGGATTGTGTCGAGGCACAGATCTGATGAAGGGTACCAACAAATGTCTGCAGCATTGAAGGTCCCTAAGATCACAGTGGCCTCCATCATTCCACCAACACTCCTCCTAGAGCTGGCCGCTTGGCCAAACTGAGCAAGAGGGTGAAAAGTGCTTGGTCAGGGAGGTGACCAAGAACCCGATGGTCACTCTGACAGAGATCCAGAGTTCCTCTGTGGAGATGGGAGAAACTTCCAGAAAGAAACTATCTCTGCAGCACTCCACCAATCAGATCTTTATGGTAGAGTGGCCAGACGGAAGCCACTCCTCAGTAAAAGGCACATGACAGCCGGCTTGGAGTTTGCCAAAAGGCACCTAAAGACTCTCAGACCACGAGAAACAAGATTCTCTGGTCTGATGAAACCAAGGTTGAACTCTTTGGCCTGAATGCCAAGCCTCACATCTGGAGGAAACCTGGCACCATCCCTACAGTGAAGCATGGTGGTGACAGCATCTTGCTGTGGGGATGTTTTTCAGCGGCAGGGACTGGGAGACTAGTCAGGATCGAGGGAAAGATGAACGGAGCAAAGTAGAGAGAGATCTTTGATGAAAACCTGCTCCAGAGTGCTCAGGACCTCAGACTGGGGCAAAGGTTCACCTCCCAACAGGACAACGACCCTAAGCACACAGCCAAGACAACGCAGGAGTGGCTTCGGGACAAGTCTCTGAATGTCCTTGAGTAGCCCAGCTAGAGCTCAGACTTGAACCCGATCGAACATCTCTGGAGAGACCAGAAAATAGCTGTGCAGCAATGCTTCCCATCCAACCTGACAGAGCTTGAGAGGATCTGCAGAGAAGAATGAGAGAAACTTCCCAAATAAAGGTGTGCCAAGCTTGTAGCGTCATACCCAAGAAGACTCAAGGCTGTAATCGCTGCCAAAGGTGCTTCAACAAAGTACTGAGTAAAGGGTGTGAATACTTATTTAAATGTGATATATCTGTTTTTTGTTTGTAATACATTTGCAAAAATGTCTTAAAACCTGTTTTGACGTGGTCATTATGGGGTATTGTGTGTAGATGGATGAGAGGAAAACAACAATTTCATCCACTTTAGAATATGGCTGTAATGTACCAAAATGGGGAAAAAGGTCAAGGGGCCTTAATCCTTTCCAAGTGCACTGTATAGCAGTCTTCAAATTGCACGACTGATGTGAAGACTTTCACTCTTAAACATTGATCACTGGCATCAGGCCATCTAGTGGATTCAGCTGTAACTTGTCCTGACTCTTCCAAAGGCTTGCTTCATGTACTGAATAATATAATGTGCCAGTATGTGTTTCCCAGACAGAGTCTCCAACCCTGCTCCCCAAGACACTTGTTCCAACAGCTGCAGCCGAAGGGAGGGTGTGGGATTCACGGTTTATATTTATGTTCTCCGTTATGGACTTTTCCTTTTCTTGTCCTTGACTTTGTCTTCCTACAATCTGTTTACATTTGTAGTGTGTCAAGTTATGACTATAAATTATCAATCGTGGCGCTTGTCCGTTATTGGACATAATGTGTCATTTAAGAAGAGCTGACATTTTTTGTTACGACCTTTTGTTTGTCTGAGAGAGAGACAGAGACAGAGAGACAGAGACAGAGAGAGAGAGAGACATAGAGACAGAGAGAGAGAGAGACAGAGAGAGAGAGAGAGACAGAGACAGAGAGACAGACAGAGACAGAGAGAGAGAGAGAGAGAGAGAGACAGAGACAGAGACAGAGAGAGAGAGAGAGAGAGAGAGAGAGAGAGCTTGGAATAACTCTGTTTAGTCTATAACAGTTCAGTATAATGTTCAACATTTGACATTTAAAACTACGTATTTGAAAGTCTTCAAATGAAGCTGTCCAATAAGAAGCAGGTATTTGACTGGTCCGTGTAATGGCCCTATCATGTATAAGTCAGTTTCTTATATATCCTCAGGTCTCAAGTGGCAGCAGATTTGCCACCAAGCAATAAAGCAATACTGTGTGGAAGCGGGATGTATTTCTGGCACACTGGTTTCTGAACATGGCCATATTAGGCGTGTAAATTATCTGTCGCTTGTTGATCTGTTGCTAAACTCTAGCGGAAAATGGAACTACTTCTTGTAAATCTACCTTTTATGCCTCTTAGTATGTTTGTCCAAAGATCTGTAATGCACAATACAGTAGCTCCCCGTTTGGTCAAAGTGTTTATCCTCGTAAATGTATGAGATTAATATTAAATGTACCCCTCCATTGAATTCACTGTGCTGAAAAGTGAAGACCTCATCAACTATACTCTGGACCACGGAGAGATCCGATACAGGCCAGCACATTATTTTGACCTTATTAGTCGACCACAAGGTCCTTACATTGCTGACATTGGACACCATAATAGATGTACAGTTCGGGGGAACCCATGCCACAGCATGTGACATTTCACATCCAGATTTAGATTTTTACCAAGTGTGACATTTTAATGGCTTGAATCATATTACGAATCCCTATGTCAGCTAAGGCATCGGTGTGTCTCAGGCAAACTCTTGTCTGTGTTGATTACAAAGGGCTGTTAAACAGAGTACATTTGGGGGTGTTTAACTTGGTCGTTAATTAAAACTATTAATCTCAAGAGGTTGAATAAAATAGAAATTACACTTGGTAAGTGCCAGTAATGTGTCAATAAAGTAAGAGGTGTGATCATTACAGGGTTGAGGTTGTCATCCTAAATCAGCCACGAATCCCCTTGTGATAAGAAGAAAAAAATGTATTCTTTGGCTAAACCTGCAACAGGGAGTGGAAATTAAATGCAAGTTTAAATTTGTTTTGAAATTGTTAATACATTTCTTCTATATCTATCTATGGGTAACAGGGGTTGACGTGTTATGTGTGCTCAGTTTTCTACCACAAAACACCAGGAAATGGTCAAAAAGACTAGACCCAGCTCACCTGCTTTTACACTACGAGTTGACTGTTAGATGTTCAATGTTTCTCTTGAAAACATAATTTCAAAAAATAATATTTTCAACATATTAAAATGACACTTCAGTTCACGTTCACCTAACAATGAGGTACAAAACATAAATGAATTACCAATCATATGAAATAAATAATAATATTCATAAATTAATTACTAATCATATGAAATACATAATAATATGCATAAATTAATTACTAATCATATGAAATACATAATAATATTCAGAAATGAATCACTAATCATATGAAATAAATAATAATATTCAGAAATTAATTAACATAACGAGGACTTTACAATGATGGTAAAAAACTTGGGGTTAAACGGGTTCAAGTCTTCCCTGAAAGTCAGATAAACACGAGGAAGACGTTGCGAACGCAGACAGTCGTTTCAAGCACCCTTAGAATGTTTTGGATTAAGAGTTACTGTCTGACTCTCATCAGGTCTCGCCAAAATATGTCAAATATTTACAATGACAGTTTTAATGCTTAATGACATTTGGCAGTTAACACATGTCCCTTTAATTGTTGTTAGTCATATATCATGTAAGACCTTGGCACATTAAAATAACTTGAATGACATAAACTCTTAGTCTGCGTGGTGCGAATGTTCTCTTAATCCACAAACGCTCCGAGTAAATAGCGTCTTCTCTAATAACAGTGATATCAGTGGCAGAAATAGGCTGTTGTGGAAACGGTGGGAGATCTACTGAACAATAAACCCTTGGCTGCAGTGAAGACGAGCACAGTTCCAGGGAAATGAAAAGATCTCGACGGGGTTCCTCCAGATGATCAGGCCAGCCTCTTGCTCAACAAGTGCATCCGGATTCTCCCCTTATGGGGCTTCTTGTACTGATGTGCTGGCCACTGCAGCTGGATAATAAAACAAGGTGTTTTCAGTGAGGGGAAATGTATTGACTAGAGCCGAAACAATTCTCTATTCTACCTGACAGACAGTCATATCTGTTCTACACAGTACATTTCTACGTTGAACGTTCTGTAAGGTTTCACCCTGTTGAACATTCATTTAGCTGCACCATAATAGACACAAAGAATATTTAAATGCTGAGGTTTGAAAACAGAAAATATGTGATACACGTTGAAGGCTGTGAATGAAATGCTTGACTTGGAAGAAAAAAAAGAACTTGCTAAATTACCTGCGTTTAGAAATTATTTTAAGCAATGTCTCTGCTGATTGTGGCTACTTCAAAAGTTGCTTTCTTAAAAACAAACAAAAAAACAACAGGGATTTAAATGTAAAGGAATCTGTTACTTCATTGTAACTATACCCAATTAGTTCTATAATATATATCTATATTCTATATATTGCTTATTGAAACCAGCTCAGCTGCTAAGTGGTTTACTTCAGTGCAATATAAAAGTTTATTAAGGCAGCTTTCTTGCTGTCAGTAATATAAACGTTTATTAAGGCAGCTTTCTTGCTGTCAGCAATATACAAGTTTAAGGCAGCTTTCTTGCTGTCAGCAATATAAACGTTTATTAAGGCAGCTTTCTTGCTGTCAGCAATATAAAAGTTTATTAAGGCAGCTTTCTTGCTGTCAGCAATATAAAAGTGTATTAAGGCAGCTTTCTTGCTGTCAGCAATATAAAAGTTTATTAAGGCAGCTTTCTTGCTGTCAGCAATATAAAAGTGTATTAAGGCAGCCTTCTTGCTGTCAGCAATATAAAAGTTTATTAAGGCAGCTTTCTTGCTGTCAGCAATATAAAAGTGTATTAAGGCAGCCTTCTTGCTGTCAGCAATATAAAAGTTTATTAAGGCAGCTTTCTTGCTGTCAGCAATATAAAAGTGTATTAAGGCAGCCTTCTTGCTGTCAGCAATATAAAAGTTTATTAAGGCAGCTTTCTTGCTGTCAGCAATATAAAAGTGTATTAAGGCAGCCTTCTTGCTGTCAGCAATATAAAAGTTTAAGGCAGCTTTCTTGCTGTCAGCAATATAAAAGTTTAAGGCAGCTTGCTTGCTGTCAGCAATATGAGTGGAGAATATGATTGAAATGCTGAACTGGTGTTAGAATCCTAAGAGGTCTTAACAATCCTACTGGACCAAATGAAATGATTGGCTAATAAAAGCGTCTCTCTCCAGCATCGTCAAAACATCCTAATGTAGATACACCACTACACGTTAGATTTAAACCTTTTATGTGCTGTAATTGAAAGCCTTTTGTGTTTCTGTTCTATTGAATATGGGTTAACCAGGGTGATAAATGAAGCTAAGCACAGCACGAGGTCAAGTCCGTCCCAAGCACGAGGTGAAGAGAGAGCTCCTATATTTTTATAAGCAATATAATAACAACAACAACAACAACAACAAAAATATATATAAGGTGATTGATAAAGATTAGTGCCACTAAAACCTAAGTGGATTAGATTTCATTTAAACTATTTTAGTGGTAGTGGGGCAATATGGACAGTATTTTAGGGACATTGGTAGTAACATTGGAATCAATTTGATGAATCAAACTTTTGATATTGTCCTAACTATTAATAATGACATTTCTCATTTGTGTAAATTCAGTGAAATTCAATTCAGACCAATATTCCATGAAGAAGTCATATATTGGCAGTGTGACGCTCCTGGATGTTGGTGACGCTGGTGATACACAAGACACATAGGTCCCGGGGGGAGGTCTCTCATCCAATCCTTTTCCTTCACCAGACTGGTCCATAATTAACTTCTGCTTGGTTGGCACTTCCAACCAGATATAAGGAGGCTGAGGCCCCAGCATCCATAAGTCAGATACCTTCTTCCTCTGTGGTAAGAATCTCTCCAACCTCTTTAGAGGTTATACATTTGGCACATCTTTACATTCAGAATCTGAGGCAGTAGCTGCACGGTTTGAATTGAGTTCTGCATTTTATTTTTTACTTGTTTTATGGATTATTTAAAAACTATGCATTCAAGTGTCATTGATTTAAAATGTTAGTTAAAAAAAGGTGTTTAATTTAACTTTAAATTTATTTTACTTAAAATATTTTATTTGTGGTTAAACATGTTGCTCCTGTGCTTGTTTGTATGTTAGGGGTTGGTCTAGAATGTAAGTGGGTTTTCAGGGGTATATATTTGAATTCTTGACAGAAAATGTCGTAAAGTGAGTTGCCACCTTGAAAATTAAATTGACCAGTTGCACCTGTAGTTGAAATGGACATGGCCGTAATGATTGAGTCGAAGGGTGCCGTTTTCTAGCACTTCGGGGGCTAAATGATAGGACTTTAGACTTGTGCGTATTCACAACACCCTGATGTTTCACAGGTTCCTCCAAGAAGTACAAATTCATCTGTAGGAGGGGAAAAACAAGGTGAGGAATGGTTTGAGTCTTCACATTTAAAAGTGATAAAAATATTCTGTGAGATAACCTTTCACCTTACTCTGTTCACGGTGGAGGAAGCACCACAGAATCAATCACGTGTCTTGTTTCGCCTCTTTCCTAGTAATCCGTCACCATGAGTACGGACGCTGAGATGCAAATCTATGGCAAGGCTGCCATATACCTCCGTAAGCCTGAGAAGGAGAGGATGGAGGCACAAGCTGCACCCTTTGACTCAAAGAACGCTTGTTATGTGTCAGACGTCAAAGAGCTGTACCTTAAGGGTTTGGTCACCGACAGGGCCGACGGAAAGTGTACTGTGACAGTCACCAATCCTGACGGCACCAAGCAGGTAAGGCTGATTTGAAAAGTATTCAAGTTCAATTGTATGCAATTACTTTATTTATTGAAAACAAAAACATCAGCATGAAAAGAAAAAATCTGTAACAAAATATAGATTAAAAATCATTGCTTTGTTTTTTGTGTAAACAGAATATAACCTTCAAACATAATTTTTATCGTTGCTATTTAAAACTTGCATAGATTTTTTCCCACAAATATAATTCAAGAATCACTATGTACTCTGCGTACACCAATCATCAGGAACACCTTACCAATATTGAGTAATAACAGCCTCAATTAGTTGGGGCATGGACTCTACAAGGTGTCGAAAGCGTTCCACAGGGATGCTGGGCCATTTTGTCTCCAATGCTTCCCACAAATTTGCGAGATGTCTTTAGGCTGGTAATATATTCTTGACACACAAGGGAAACTGTCGAGCGTGAAAAAAACCCAGCAGCGTTGCAGTTCTTGACACAAACCGGTGTGCCTGGCACCTACTACCATACCCCGTTCAATTCAACTTAACTATTTAGTCCTTTATCCTCTGGTCCCGTCTGGCTCGGTTGGTAGAGCAGAGCATTTTCAACGCCAGGGTTGTGGGTTCAAATCCCACAGGGGACCAGAATGAAAATGTATAAACTCACTACTGTAAGTTGCTTTGGATAGGAGTAGTCTGGTAAATTAATGGTACAAAATCCATGTCTCAAGGGTTAAGAATCCTTCTTTAACCAGTCTCCGATTGAAGTGGATTTAACAAGTTGCCTTAATAAGGGATCATAGCTTTCACCTCGTCAGTCTGTGTCAAGGATGGAAGCTGGCAGCCCACACCCTCATCAAAGTTACCCATCCCTGGTCTATGTCATGGAAAGAGCAGGTGTTCTTAATGTTTTGTATAGTCAGTGGGTGGAGGTACGTATTTAAAAAAAAAAGATTGAACTTGTATTTAATGAGCAAAAAGCATTCAGTCAAGTCCAGTTTGATCTGTGTGTAATGTAGATTTCTGACTGTTTCAGGCAGGAAAAGAGTTCAAAGAGGCAGATGTCTACCAGATGAACCCCCCTAAATACGACAAGATTGAGGACATGGCCATGATGACCTACCTGAATGAAGCCTCTGTGTTGTATAACCTCAAAGAGCGTTATGCAGCATGGATGATCTATGTGAGAAACCTGCATAAACATCCACAATTACATGAACATAAAAGAATACATACATACAGTACTACACATTAACACATATAGTACTACACATTAACACATACAGTACTACACATTAACACATACAGTACTACACATTAACACATACAGTACGAGACATTAACACATACAGTACAACACATTAACACATACAGTACTACACATTAACACATACAGTACTACACATTAACACATACAGTACTACACATTAACACATACAGTACTACACATTAACACATACAGTACTACACATTAACACATACAGTACTACACATTAACACATACAGTACTACACATTAACACATACAGTACGAGACATTAACACATACAGTACTACACATTAACACATACAGTACTACACATTAACACATACAGTACTACACATTAACACATACAGTACTACACATTAACACATACAGAACTACTCATACCAATACAGTACTACACATTAACACATACAGTACTACACATTAACACATACAGTACTACACATTAACACATACAGAACTACTCATACCAATACAGTACTACATATACCAATACTGCACACCCACATCCTCACATGAATCCAGGTGAAAGTCAATCAGATTTTGTTAATCCCCTAATTTAATTTGATCACTGTCATCCAGACCTACTCAGGGCTGTTCTGTGCCACGGTGAACCCCTACAAGTGGCTCCCTGTGTACGACATGGAGGTTGTCAACGCCTACAGAGGGAAGAAGAGGATGGAGGCTCCACCCCATATCTTCTCCGTCTCTGACAACGCCTTCCAGTTCATGCAGATTGGTACGAGCTCTAATGGATGGACGGATGGATGGATGGACGGACGGACGGACCAATGGATGGATAGATGGACGGATGGATGGATGGATGGACGGACGGACCAATGGATGGATAGATGGATGAATGGATGGATGGATGGATGGATGGATGGATGGACGGACCAATGGATGGATAGATGGATGGATGGATGGATGGATGGATGGACCAATGGATGGATAGATGGATGAATGGATGGATGGATGGATGGATGGACCAATGGATGGATAGATGGATGGATGGATGGATGGACCAATGGATGGATAGATGGATGAATGGATGGATGGATGGATGGATGGATGGATGGACGGACCAATGGATGGATAGATGGATGGATGGATGGATGGATGGATGGATGGATGGATGGACGGACGGACCAATGGATGGATAGATGGATGGATGGACGGACGGACCAATGGATGGATGTATAGATGGTTGGATGGATGGACGGATGGATGGATGGACGGAAGGATGAAAGTAAAAATATGCTTTAGAGAGGTACACACTTAAAACAAATGGTTCTATTCAGGGTTATTTGGCTTGTAACCATAGCGGATCCCTATTTGGTGCTATGTAGAACCCTTTCTTGAGGGTTCTATAAAGAACCATACTCGTACGGTTGTAAATGGAACCTTTTTTCTAAGTGTGTATCTAGTGTTTTCTAGTCTAGGTCAGAACAGTTTGCTGGAAATATCTGAGCATTCAGTAGCCTTGAATGGAGAATGTTCCACACTGAAATTCATGATGATGCTATGAATGCTATAATGTACCCATAATGCTGCTTGGGTATGATAAGCAATATGTATTTTGGTTCCAGATAACGAGAACCAGTCCGTCCTGATTACGTAAGTTGTTTACTAAAATGTCAATTGACAAATGGTTTCTATTGTAATATGTTTGGTGACTTGGTGTGAAAAACGTACATGGCATTATGAATGGATTAGGCTATGTGTAATAATGAGTAGAGGAAATATTTGTTAATCATTTATGTTAGAAAACAGGTCAACAGTGTTATTGTTCAATGCTATTTCTTAGTGAAAGACAATTTTGCACTCAAACATGTAACTAAAACCCCTCTTTCTCTGTCATACAAACCAGTGGAGAATCCGGTGCAGGAAAGACTGTCAACACCAAGCGTGTCATTCAGTACTTTGCCACCATTGCAGTGTCTGGCGCCAAGAAGGAAGTAGACCCCAGCAAAATGCAGGTAGGTTGTGTTTATGTTTCTCTTTTTAACACATTTCAGTTTGGTTGGGTGTCAAAACCTGTTTCAAGGAAAATTAATGTTAAAAAATAAAATCTAGAAAAACAAAGTTTACCACTTTACCAGTTTCTGAGCAACTTGTGTTTGTCTCGATCAGGGGTCTCTTGAAGATCAGATCATTGCTGCTAACCCTCTGCTGGAGGCTTACGGTAATGCCAAGACAGTGAGGAACGACAACTCATCTCGCTTTGTAAGTATAAATGGCACACTGTGGAAGTTATCTTATATTGGAAACATTTATTTCAGTAGTTCTCAACAAACTGTACATCTATTAAAGTAAGATGTTACATGTATTTAGTTGCCCTATCTCTCACCTCCATGTTCTACTACAGGGTAAATTCATCAGGATTCACTTCCAAGGAGGAAAACTGGCTAAAGCTGACATTGAGACCTGTGAGTTGGTTTTCCTTGTTTCTCAATGCTTTTCTAAATTCACAGAGATACTTTTTTGGAGATCATATCATCACAATTATTTGTATCTCATGGTCTGTCTGTCTGTGTCTGTGTCTGTGTCTGTGTCTGTGTCTGTGTCTGTGTCTGTGTCTGTCTCTGTGTCTGTCTGTCTCTCTCGCTCTCTCTCTCTCTCTCTGTCTCTCTCTCTGTCTCTCTCTCTGTCTCTCTCTCTCTCTCTCTCTCTCTCTCTCTCTCTCTCTCACAGACCTGCTAGAGAAGTCCAGGGTGTCCTTCCAGCTGCCCGATGAGAGAGGCTACCACATCTTCTTCCAGATGATGACCAATCACAAACCTGAGATAGTTGGTACGTCAAAGCAGAGGTCCCACCTCCATCTGTGGAACATGTCAAATGAAATCAAAAACACTATTACAATGAGTACATCCAAGGTAACAAGACATCTAGACACGGGTCAGGTCTTTGGCGGAAGATCAATGAAGTAATGCACGGTGCTGCATCATTCCATGAGCCTTTTATAATGCTATTTGTTATACACTACATGTATCCTAGAGTCTTATTGAGTAAAGGAGGGAGAGATACTGTGAAGGTAGGACAGAAGAATTCTGAGCGATTTAACTGACAGGCCGTTCTCTGTTGTCCTTAGAAATGTCACTCATCACCACCAACCCCTACGACTTCCCCATGTGCAGTCAGGGACAGATCACTGTGGCCAGCATCAACGACAAGGAAGAGCTGGATGCCACAGACGTGAGTCAAACAAAGGGTTCATCATATTCTATATATGGAATGGGTAGGACCACCATACACACTGAATACATTGTGCAATTCCAACTAAATGCCTTCAGACTTCACCTTGAGGCACATGCATGTAAAACATCCACAAGAGAGTGCCACTAAGTGCCCCGTGGAACAATGTAAAACTCCCTTTGTGCTGCCATCTACTAGTGTGTTGGCCAAGCGTAATGATGTGGAGCTGAGAAGCCAGTGAAATCTATCCATCCCATTTGTTCTGGAACTGAGCTGGAACTGAGCAATCGGCTGTTCACTTCATCGCTGTTGTACTTCCTGTCTAATGCCAGGATGCCATTACCATCCTGGGCTTCACTAATGAGGAGAAGGTGGGCATCTACAAGCTGACAGGAGCTGTGCTGCACCATGGCAACTTGAAATTCAAGCAGAAGCAGCGTGAGGAGCAGGCCGAGCCAGACGGCACAGAGGGTGAGTCCCACTCATAGATATACAACATGTAGAGTATTAGTCCCATTCCCAGTCCCCAACATAGAAATAGAACATGTTAAAAAGACAGTGCCACATGAAAGTCAGGTAGGAGATCATTTTTGGAGACCAAATTTCAACCTCCAGAAATGATTTGAAATGGATATGGGTGAAAATTAAAACCTAACCCACAAAAGAGTTGACCAAACTGTTTTGTTAGTGTGACATCAGAAACATCTTGCCTGAGTCTGAGTCTGTTGCCTGAGTCTGTTGTTGTTGGTTTTCTCTCCAGTGGCTGATAAAATCGCCTACCTGCTGGGCCTGAACTCAGCTGAAATGCTGAAGGCTCTGTGCTACCCCAGAGTGAAGGTCGGCAACGAGTATGTGACTAAGGGACAGACCGTGCCTCAGGTAAGGCAGTCAAACACAGCATCTACCATTTTCTCACCACCGCAATTATTTTGGGAATGAAGTGCATAGCTTTTTTTGAATAGTGATGTTGTTTTTCCCAAGCTCTCATCACCTTATCACTAGACAGGTATTCATTTGAGGTATTATCATTGCAGGTTAATAACTCAGTCAGTGCCCTGGCTAAGTCCATCTACGAGAGGATGTTCTTGTGGATGGTCATCCGTATCAACGAGATGTTGGACACCAAGAATCCAAGGCAGTTCTATATCGGCGTGTTGGACATTGCCGGGTTTGAGATCTTTGATGTGAGTATGAGACCAGAACAAGACAATTCGTTGTGACTGAGAGGGATTACAGCCTTGTATGATGATGAAATGATCCCTTCTGAAATTCCATCAACAGTACAACAGCATGGAGCAGCTGTGCATCAACTTCACCAATGAGAAACTGCAACAGTTTTTCAACCACACCATGTTCGTCTTGGAGCAAGAGGAGTACAAGAAGGAGGGAATTGTCTGGGCCTTCATTGACTTCGGCATGGACTTGGCTGCCTGCATTGAGCTTATTGAGAAGGTAAACTGTCTGAGGATTATAATGGACCACAACAGCAAATCTGATAGGTATTATCACTGGGGCATAACGTATTTAACTGTTGATAACTCAATATGTTTCATTTTATTTGCCCCTAAGTGAATATAATCCTATAATAGCATGTTTTCTAAAGGAATGAACGTGATCCTAAATGTAAATATCACTAATTTGAAATACGTCTCTTTTCGTAAAGCCGTTGGGCATCTTCTCCATCCTTGAAGAGGAGTGCATGTTCCCCAAGTCTTCAGACACTACCTTCAAGGACAAGCTGTACTCCCAGCATCTTGGCAAAACCAAGGCGTTTGAGAAGCCCAAGCCTGCCAAAGGCAAGGCAGAGGCCCACTTCTCCTTGGTGCACTACGCCGGCACTGTGGACTACAACATCACTGGCTGGCTGGAGAAGAACAAGGACCCCCTGAACGACTCAGTTTGTCAGCTGTACGGGAAGTCATCAGTCAAACTGTTGGTCGCCCTGTATCCCGCAGCTCCACCTGAGGGTAAGACTAGCATCACAACAAATATTTATTTAAGCACTAGTTACAAACTCAGACCCACATTTTCTTTAAAGTCTTGGAATGTTCCAAACCACAATTTCTTAGGTTTATTCACTGGGTCCATTTAATTGGTGTTATCTCTTTGGCACCATTTGCATTAAGATGAGTGTGAAGTTAACCCCCAGATTGTCTCATTTATAATCAGTGTGCTTGCTGAAGACAACACCACACATAGATTTCTTACATGCTCTTATGATTGTTATTCTATTTATTCCTCCCGCTACAGGAAATGGACTTCTCTAGTTATCTTGTCCTTTGCCCATTTGAACAGATAATACCAAGAAGGGAGGCAAGAAGAAGGGTGGCTCCATGCAGACTGTGTCGTCCCAGTTCAGGGTGAGCTTCTGGAATGTGGATATTTAGTCCTTCTAAAAAAATGTGCATTGATTATCATGAATGATTTCTGAGAACATGCTTTGTAACCCTCTTCCAGGAGAACTTACATAAGCTGATGACCAACTTGAGGAGCACTCATCCTCACTTTGTGCGCTGCCTGATCCCCAACGAGTCAAAGACTCCAGGTACTACACATGTTGAGTTAAATATGTCATCTTATCAGTTCAGTAACCTTAACCAACTCATCTTTAACCTGCTTAAGATCATTTTAAAGAGACTTGGCTTGTGTTTCCAGGTCTGATGGAGAACTTCCTGGTCATCCACCAGCTCAGGTGTAACGGTGTTCTGGAGGGGATCAGGATCTGCAGGAAGGGCTTCCCCAGTAGAATCATCTACGCTGACTTCAAGCAGAGGTACACAACACACAAACACTAATAAACACATGCAAGCATGGACACGCACACACAGAAAGATCTGCTCCAAGGGTTCGAACAGCATCAGAGTTGTCTTACCTTTTATGTAATATAATTGACCTGTTACAACTTAACAGATTTTCTTTAACATTTCTCCTCATTCAGGTACAAAGTACTGAATGCCAGCGTCATCCCCGAGGGACAGTTCATGGACAACAAGAAGGCTTCTGAGAAGCTGCTTGGGTCCATTGATGTGAATCACGAGGACTACAAGTTTGGACACACCAAGGTCAGTCACATACAACCTGCAAAAGCGGACAACAAAACTTCAGTGAATCATTTAAACGCTAACCATTCAACATCTCTCCAGTTCATCCTTTTTTCCCGTTAGTTTCTTAATTTAAAGTGGCAATCAGCAGTTGAAACAATTACATAGTGTTCACCCCGCCCCGGTTTTGGTAAAAAGTTGAGGGATGTGGCTGGAGAAATGACTGAGCTACGGATGTAAGCACTGACCATCCATGAAATCAAAAGTATAGTTCTAACCATGTTTTTAGGCTATATAGTGTTTGTTTACACTTACTTAGTTTAAAAACAACAGAGTAAAACAAGCTTATATTTTGGGGTTCTGATGGAGTACGACAGTTGAACTAAGCTCACGAGTCATGTATCCGTTATATTCTTCAAGAATCAATGGATACAGCTACTTCATTTATCAGTCCCAAAAAATAGATGTGGAAATTGCAGAGTGCCCTTTTAAGTAATGGAAAAAGCTGTAAACACATTGTAGTGTTGTTTTCTTCAAAGTCATACATCACAAGCACAGAAGAGAAATGTGTACCTTTATGTAACTCGGCAAGTCAGTTAAGAACAAATTCTTATTTTCAATGACGGCCTAGGAACAGTGGGTTAACTGCCTGTTCAGGGGCAGAACGACAGATTTGTACCTTGTCAGCTCGGGGGTTTGAACTTGCAACCTTGCAGTTACTAGTCCAACGCTCTAACCACTAGGCTACCCTGCCACCCTGTTTGCATTGTGTTAGAGAGGGATGGATGCAGTTTTCTGTATCTGTGTTCACTCACTCTCTACGACTCTACAATAACAACTTAGAAACAACCTGTCACATGGTTTGTTTGTAAGCATCGCAATGTTCATGTTGTTCCTCTTCCTTTGATTCCTTTTGTTATCTGTCACTGTGGTTTCATAATGGACCATGTTGACCTGTGTCTCAGGTGTTCTTCAAAGCCGGTCTGCTGGGTGTCCTGGAGGAGATGAGAGACGAGAAGCTGGCCTCTCTGGTCGGCATGGTCCAGGCTCTCAGCCGTGGATTCCTCATGAGGAGAGAGTTCACCAAGATGATGGAGAGGAGGTGAGGAAGAGTAGACATGCAAAGCTTTCTGTCAAGCAGCTGTATCTCATGCATTGTGATTACATAGTGG
This sequence comes from Oncorhynchus masou masou, assembly GCF_036934945.1. Taxonomy (NCBI): domain Eukaryota; kingdom Metazoa; phylum Chordata; class Actinopteri; order Salmoniformes; family Salmonidae; genus Oncorhynchus; species Oncorhynchus masou. The sequence goes on along the minus strand of NC_088212.1, from coordinate 7,583,693 downwards.
ATATGATGTGAGTTGATCAGAATGAGGAAATACCATGACCATACCCATTCATTGTTGAAGAATATAAAATGCCTCATGAGCTTAACATGAGCTGTCAGTCCTCACATCTAAAGAGCTGTCTATGAATTCAAGAGGGGTTACTTTTCCCTAGCCCCATTTCTTAGCTGTACACAAACGTTTTGAGAGGGGGGGGTGCCCCATTTTGTGGTTCTTTGAATACCAGAATGTAGCTTCATTAAACATGTCACTCTGTCTTTTCTGTCGACCAGAGATTCCGTCTTCTCCATCCAGTACAACATCCGTTCATTCATGAATGTTAAAACCTGGCCATGGATGAAGTTGTACTTCAAGATCAAGCCCCTGCTGCAGAGCGCTGAGACGGAGAAGGAGCTGGCCAACATGAAGGAGAACTATGAGAAGATGACGTCGGACCTGGCCAAGGCTCTGGCCACCAAGAAGCATTTGGAGGAGAAGTTAGTGGCCCTGGTGCAGGAGAGGGCAGACCTGGCCCTCCAAGTCTCATCTGTGAGTGAGCAACGACCCTCATAAAGGCACATTTACACACACATGATCACAGGCACGAACAAACACACGAACACACGCACTGTGACATATGTGGCTAAGTCGGGTATTTTAATATTTGATTATTAACCAATGATATTAGGCCATTCCTGGCCATGATTACAGACACCTGTGTCCTTTGACACTATATAAACGAGTCATCCCGCAGTGTTTGTGATTATACCCTGATGAAGACAGCTTGGCTGTCGAAACGTTGGTATTTAAATTTTTGCATCTGAGCTCCAAGAGTGAGCGGCTCTCTTTTATTTTCAAGTTTCTACTCCGCTAGCCAGCACCTCGTCTTAATAGGTGTGCGTTTCTTTTTCTTCTAGTATGATCTATGTTACCATGGCTACATATATTACCATGCATTTCTATTGATTTGCTCCGACCTCTTTGGCTAAATTACGTCCATCTGTTGATAACCAAAGTGAAGCCGCAGATGTTTTTCTGTTGTTCTGAAACCAGGATTCAGAGAATCTGAACGATGCCGAGGAAAGGTGTGAGGGGCTCATCAAGAGCAAGATCCAGCTGGAGGCCAAACTCAAAGAGACGACCGAGAGGCTGGAGGACGAGGAGGAGATGAATGCTGAGTTGACTGCCAAGAAGAGGAAGCTGGAGGATGAGTGCTCTGAGCTGAAGAAGGACATTGATGACCTGGAGCTCACCTTGGCCAAAGTGGAGAAGGAGAAGCACGCCACCGAAAACAAGGTATAACAAAACAATAATCAATAAATAAATAAAACAATAATAAATAAATAAATAAAACAATAATAAATAAATACAACAATAATAAATAAATAAAACAATAATCAATAAATAAAACAATAATCAATAAATAAATAAAACAATAATCAATAAATAAATAAAACAATAATCAATAAATAAATAAAACAATAATCAATAAATAAATAAAACAATAATAAATAAATAAAACAATAATCCAAACAATAACCAACTCAAAATGTAGCTTAACAGAAATTGAATTGAAGTTGTTTTGTGGGTGCAGGGAAAATCAAGACCCAAAATAATGGAATGTCAGTTTCGGGTTCCTCCCCACATCTTGTTCTGCTCCCCCCTCGATTATGACTTCCTCTTAGTACACCGGAGTACACTGCCATCTAGTGTTGAATCTATAGTACAGTATGTGTTGGCATTTCTAATCTGAATTAAATGAATTAAATATATATCTAACTCAATCTCTCCTTTATAGTGATATGACCAATGACTAATTTTGGCTGGTGCTGTTTTCAGGTTAAAAACCTGACAGAGGAGATGGCGTCTATGGATGAGAGTGTTGCCAAGCTGACCAAGGAGAAGAAAGCCCTCCAAGAGGCCCACCAGCAGACACTGGACGACCTGCAGGCAGAGGAGGACAAAGTCAACACTCTGACCAAGGCCAAGACCAAGCTGGAACAGCAAGTGGACGACGTGAGTGGAGTTTGACATTTTGGCCATGATAGAATGCAAGATGATATTATCTACAGTTGTTTAGATTTTGAACAATATGTGTGTTTTTTATCTTGTAGCTTGAGGGTTCTCTGGAGCAAGAGAAGAAGCTCCGTATGGACCTTGAGAGAGCCAAGAGAAAGCTGGAGGGAGATCTGAAACTGGCCCAGGAGTCCATAATGGACCTGGAGAATGACAAGCAGCAGTCTGATGAGAAAATCAAGAAGTAAACACAAACAAATGTTTACAGTATCACTGCCATATCGATCATAATGGTTGTTCTTGACATATTCTTGTAATTATCAATTAGCATTTGCACGTGATTCTTAAAAGCAAAGTGAATGGTAGGATATTCTCCCTTTACACTATCAAACCAACTCCGCAATCGACGTGTTTGTGTTTCTTAGGAAGGACTTTGAGACCACTCAGCTCCTCAGCAAGATAGAGGATGAACAGTCTCTGGGAGCTCAGCTGCAGAAGAAGATCAAGGAACTGCAGGTACAGTACAGGATCTAAGCTCCAGTACAGGAAAGAACACACCTGAATCATTTCCTTAGAAGATGTATTCCGATAGCAGACATTCTTCCTTGTGGCTTCTGATGGCTCAGTAGGTTGGAAGATGGTGCTTCTTACCATTGTGGTTTTGGTTTGACACATGGGACACTGTCTACTTAATATATTAGTGTAACTGACTCTCTATTAACACATGTATGCAAAATATACAAACTCTTATTCTTTCGTGTTTCAACTGTATTGTAGTGTTCATCCCCCCTGCACCTGTTCCCTGTTCCAGGCCCGTATTGAGGAGCTGGAGGAGGAAATTGAGGCTGAGCGTGCTGCCAGGGCCAAGGTTGAGAAGCAGAGGGCCGATCTCTCCAGGGAACTTGAGGAGATCAGCGAGAGGCTGGAGGAGGCCGGAGGCGCCACTGCTGCTCAGATTGAGATGAACAAGAAGCGTGAGGCTGAGTTCCAGAAGCTGCGTCGTGATCTTGAAGAGTCCACCCTGCAGCATGAGGCCACAGCCGCCGCTCTGCGCAAGAAGCAGGCCGACAGTGTGGCTGAGCTCGGGGAGCAGATCGACAACCTTCAACGTGTCAAACAGAAGTTGGAGAAAGAGAAGAGTGAGTACAAGATGGAGATTGATGACCTCTCCAGCAACATGGAGGCTGTCACCAAGGCTAAGGTGAGTAGTGATGTTTTAGTCAAGCAGTGTTGAGGGAGGGCAACTACATTAAAATATTCAAGTGAACTGAAGTAGACAGGAGTCCCATGTATAAAGTAATGATGGGACTTGTTTCACTAACAGGGCAATCTGGAGAAGATGTGCCGTACTCTTGAGGACCAGCTGAGCGAGCTCAAGACTAAGAATGATGAGAATGTTCGCCAGGTCAACGACATCAGCGGGCAGAGGGCCAGACTCCTGACAGAAAATGGTACCGTCAACAATGAACAACAAACCAACGTAGTGTACAATAACCTGTTGGAGGCCGCATCTATATAGTCCAGTCCACATACTGTTCTACAGTCCTATTCACCACCTAACATTGCCCTACGATACCTCAAAATACGCCGTTAATTGTAGTGAACAGAGATCCCATTAACAAGTTGTCCCTCCATCCCTGCAGGTGAGTTTGGACGCCAGCTGGAGGAGAAGGAAGCCCTGGTGTCTCAGCTGACCAGAGGCAAACAGGCCTTCACCCAGCAGGTGGAGGAGATGAAGAGACAGATTGAGGAGGAGGTCAAGGTAAGGAATCCAAAATGGACACCACTGACTACAGAGTTTAGAGCCAAATCTTCAAATAGATTGTGACTATTCCACCCTCAGACTTCTACTGCAATTTGTTTTACTCTTCTGGTCTTTATCTTTCTCTCTTTGTCTCTCACAGGCTAAAAACGCACTGGCCCACAGTGTCCAGTCTGCCCGCCATGACTGTGACCTCCTGAGAGAGCAGTTTGAGGAGGAGCAGGAGGCCAAGGCAGAGCTGCAACGCGGCATGTCCAAGGCCAACAGTGAGGTGGCTCAGTGGAGGACTAAGTATGAAACTGATGCTATTCAGCGCACAGAGGAGCTGGAGGAGGCCAAGTGAGTCGCACGCAACAGCAACAACTCAAATAAATGTGGATGGTGAGGGTGGTAGGGGGCTCTGGGAAAATGTTACATCAATATGTGTTTTAGCATTTGTAGCATTTATTGTAGCATTTATTGTAGCATTTGTAGCATTTATTGTAGCATTTGTAGCATTTATTGTAGCATTTGTTTTCAACATATTGGTCACAATAAAAACCATCCTCTTTATCGTCCAACAGGAAGAAGCTGGCCCAGCGTCTGCAGGAGGCTGAGGAGACCATTGAGGCGACCAACTCAAAGTGTGCCTCCCTGGAGAAGACCAAGCAGAGACTGCAGGGAGAGGTGGAGGACCTCATGATTGACGTTGAGAGAGCCAACGCAATGGCCGCCAACCTAGACAAGAAGCAGCGGAACTTTGACAAGGTGAAAATGCATTTTCTGTCTGCTACATGTGATCAATTGTAGTAAAATGTTAGTTTATTTCTGATTCAAAACTCTTCATTATTGACTTCTAATGAAAATCCCATGGATTCTCCTAGGTTCTGGCAGAGTGGAAGCAGAAGTACGAGGAGGGCCAGGCTGAGCTGGAAGGAGCTCAGAAGGAGGCTCGCTCTATGAGCACTGAACTCTTCAAGATGAAGAACTCCTACGAGGAGGCTCTGGATCATCTGGAGACTCTGAAGAGAGAGAACAAGAACCTGCAACGTGAGATTTTGAAAAAAAGTTCTATTGAGTTCATCTTTGACTAGTGTTTTGAAAATGGAAAAGGAACCGTAATCATCAAAATGACTTTTACACCATCTCCGTGTTTTCATGTACACTTTAAAATATTATGATTTAGTAATCGGTATTCCTTTGAACAACTCAAGGAAGTGCAGGGCAATTAGAGTTGCAAGACCATATGAAGTGTTACTCTTTAATTAACTGTTATTATGATTTAATGTCAACTTGAGAGCATTGGTGATTTCCACTGAAAATCTAAAGTCTAAACTGCTCCTCTGTTTGTGTGTGCAGAGGAGATCTCTGACCTGACTGAGCAGATTGGAGAGACTGGCAAGAGCATCCATGAGCTGGAGAAGGCCAAGAAGACTGTGGAGACAGAGAAATCTGAGATCCAGACCGCTCTGGAGGAGGCTGAGGTACAAACTACAACTGTATGATGGGAAAAGGAGTGTTACACTAGCCCAGGGCTTCTAAAACCTTTTCAGCTTGAGACTCAAATGAGAAGTTGACCATCCTCCCATGACCCAAATTAAGAGTAAACTGTATATTTAATTCCTTGTGTTATACACATCCAAGTGTAATAAACACAATTTGCTTGACTGTTTCTCTTTGTCCAGGGCACACTGGAGCACGAGGAATCCAAGATTCTGCGTGTGCAGCTGGAGCTGAACCAGATCAAAGGTGAGGTGGACAGGAAGATCGCTGAGAAGGACGAGGAGATGGAGCAGATCAAGAGGAACAGCCAGAGGGTGGTTGACTCCATGCAGAGCACCCTGGACTCTGAGGTCAGGAGCAGGAATGACGCCCTGAGGGTGAAGAAGAAGATGGAGGGAGACCTGAACGAGATGGAGATCCAGCTGAGCCACGCCAACAGGCAGGCTGCTGAGTCCCAGAAACAGCTGAGGAACATCCAGGGACAGTTCAAGGTAAAGGGACTGGGACATCGGGCTCAAACATCTGAACATGGGGAGGTATTTGTTTGTGAATCTGTAGAAAAGAATAGAAGAGTGGATTAATATACTGTAGAAAGGTAGGGAAACTGGGGAAGTTATTACCAATTTACATGTCTATGAATGATCCTATCGCCCCTACTTTCCCATGAGTCCTAATGAACCTATGTCATTGTGAATGCCAGGATGCCCAAATGCACCTTGATGACGCCGTCCGTGCCTCAGAGGACATGAAGGAGCAGGCAGCCATGGTGGAGCGCAGAAACGGTCTGATGGTGGCTGAAATCGAGGAGCTGAGAGTTGCTCTGGAGCAGACAGAGAGAGGCCGCAAAGTGGCTGAGACTGAGCTGGTGGACGCCAGCGAGCGCGTCGGACTGTTGCACTCCCAGGTCAAAAGCCATTTCTAATGAAACGCCACCAAGCATCTGGAATTCGACAGTGCTGACTTTTAGATTTTCATCATTTCTGCCCTGTGACTTTGTAAGTTCTGTTGAGCGTCAAAACAAATCGTCACATTTCCTCTTCCAGAACACCAGCCTTCTGAACTCCAAGAAGAAGCTGGAGACTGACCTGGTGCAGGTGCAGGGAGAGGTGGACGACATCGTCCAGGAGGCCAGGAACGCAGAGGAGAAGGCCAAAAAGGCCATCACTGATGTGAGTCCTTATGATCGATTGAATAATGTCAACTTTGATTTGTCCTAAAGGGCCAATGGTAGCTGGGCTGGTTATTAACCACAACAAGGATCTCAGAGGGACGTTATGATTGGTGTAGTGTTAGAAATCCCAGATACACCAACAGCACTTGGTCTGGGAATCCTGTCAGATTTTCTTGGCCAATGGGGAAGGTGCTCTTCAGACAGGTAAATCTACCAACAAATCGCGAGTTTGGCCAGGCGGGGCCTAAAAATAATCTCAATGGAACCATGACAAAGGCAGACCCACAATGCGGAAACAGATAGCTAGGCTAATAAAAGCCACAACCAGTCATTATTATTATTACTATTATCATCATGACACATGCAAACTACTTACATGTGCTTGCAAAATACACTAACTGATAATATGCTTCATATAGCTAGCAACTGTAAATGTTCGGCAGGGTTCTGGACAGATTTTACGGCGCCCCACTACGCCCTTTCCTCTCTGCCAAGCTGACAGTTGTTTTAGTGAACCCATGTATGCTGGAACGTTGGTTACCCATCTGTCTGGGAAGTAACTCATCTGTCTAGAGACTATGATTGGTGCCAGTTGGTGCATAAATTCAACAAATGACCATTCCAGGCGGCCATGATGGCTGAGGAGCTGAAGAAGGAGCAGGACACCAGCTCTCACCTGGAGAGGATGAAGAAGAACCTGGAGGTCACAGTCAAGGACCTGCAGCACCGTCTGGATGAGGCTGAGAATCTGGCCATGAAGGGAGGCAAGAAGCAGCTCCAGAAACTGGAGTCCAGGGTGAGTTAACAGCAGGGTGGATTGAAAGACTGAATGATGGACATTTATTTCATTATAATAAAATACAATTGTGCCTCTTTGACTTAGAATAATATACCTGTTTTGAAAAGATTTGTTCCGTCTGATTTCTCCACCTCAAATGCCTACATTAATTTCTTCCATAAAAGGTGCGTGAGCTCGAGACTGAGGTGGAGGCCGAGCAGAGAAGAGGTGTAGACGCGGTCAAGGGAGTCCGCAAGTATGAGCGCAGAGTCAAGGAGCTCACTTACCAGGTAAGAGAAAGTGTCATCTTCACACACTTGACACTAACACAGACAGGTTTGTGTGTAAAACGATGTGGCATTGACTCTTTGATCTTTTCCCCCACAGACTGAGGAGGATAAGAAGAACGTCGCCAGACTTCAGGACCTGGTAGATAAGCTGCAGATGAAAGTCAAGGCCTACAAGAGGCAGGCTGAGGAAGCGGTGAGTCATGTGTAACAGTATAACTTTAGACCGTCCCCTCGCCCATACCCGGGCGCGAACCAGGGACCCTCTGCACACATCAACAGCAGTTTAACCCCCTCAGTAGACATCACAAAACTTAATGTGCCTATAGTTTAGTGCAAGTGCTAATACACATCAGTCCACACTGACTCAACTGAAGAACTTATGCACATTTCTGAGTGCCTCCCATACATCTCTATGCCTATGTGTTGTTAGCAACTTAAAGGAGAGGGGGTTGAATATTCATTTGCTGGGCCAGGGGACCGGGGGGCCAGGGGACCGGGGGCCGGGGACCGGGGGGGCCAGGGGGCCGGGGGGGCCAGGGGACCGGGGGGGCCAGGGGACCGGGGGCCTGGGGACCGGGGGGGCCGGAGGCCGGGGGACCGGGGGGGCCAGGGGACCGGGGGGGCCAGGGGACCGGGGGGGCCGGGGGCCTATTTGAATGCCAATGTTCTGCTCTCCTATTTCCCCTCACCCAGGAGGAGGCATCCAACCAGCACATGTCTAAGTTCAGGAAGGTTCAGCACGAGCTGGAGGAGGCTGAGGAGCGTGCTGACATCGCTGAGACTCAAGTCAACAAGCTCAGAGCCAAGAGCCGTGACAGTGGAAAGGTACAGAGATGCTGCTGAACCTACACCTGATTCACACCTGATTCACACCTGATTCATGTTCAAACATGACCACATCAACACCACCTATGATTCGTCCTTCACTGAGGTCAATACTGACCTTTTACACTCACTCAAATGTATTGAACATCTCCAAGAAGCACATCAGGGCAACAACAAAAAAAGATTCATTCAAACTAAGTTGGTACTTCAAAAATCGGAAATTAAAGTTTAGCATTGAGCCTTAAATGCTTGGTCCATCATGCTATATGTTATATATTTAGCATGTTTATAATTAATACTGACCCGTTCTTGTCTTTCTTCTTACAGGGCAAAGAAGCTGCTGAATAATCGAAGATCAAACTATTGAAGATTAAAGTCTTTTCATTTTCCTGTGTTGCATAAAATATGATTTTCATGGTTAAATGTTGAGCGTTGATTAAAAACACTTAGGCCTACGTACACTTCCTTTGTGACTCTGGACTTATTACTCAAATAACAGCTTTTTCATACTAGATATTGTGCTTTAATTAAAGGAGCAATCTGGGATTCCAACAACAATACAGTGGGCACTTATTTTAATTTTATTTTACTAGGCAAGTCAGTTAAGAACAAATTCTTATTTTCAATGACGGCCTAGGAATAGTGGGTTAACTGCCTGTTCTGGGGCAGAACAACAGATTTGTACCTTGTCAGCTCTGGGATTTGAACTTGCAACCTATCGGTTACTAGTCCAATGCTCTAACCACTAGGCTACCTTGCTGAGTTATGAGGCTGGAAAAACTGACTGACCATTCATAACATCAAGAAAATAGTTTGAACCCTTTACCGTTGGGGGGGGGGGAAAGAAAACAAGGCAACAGTAAACATGTTATCCCCTACATTCGGTGCGAGAAGAGTAGCGTTTTAAGTGTTTTTCACAAAATTCTAAATGGCGTAAAATCTATAATGGCGGACCATATGGAGCCCTGAGGCAAATGTGTCACATTGTGAGGAGAGGGACCGACAGCATGTACAGAATTTCATAGCATTAGGTCAAACGGGGTAAGGGCTGTGAACTGTTCAAAGTTAGCATTTTCAATTTCTTATAGCGCCACCATCTGGCCAAGACGCATCCTTTACCCAAATCGTTATAGTCGGTGTAAAAACAAAGGTGTGTGTGTGTGTGTGGGGGGGGGGGGTCAATGTAAATAGTCCAGGTGGCCATTTATTTCATTGTTCAGCAGTCTTATGTCTTGGGGGTAGAAGCTGTTAAGGATCATTGTGGACCTAGACGCTCCCGTACCGCTTGCTGTGCTGTAGCAGAGGGAACAGTTAGAACACTTGGGTGACTGGAGTCTGACAATTTTATGGGCATTCCTCTGACACTGCCTGTTATATATGTCCTGGATTGCAAGAAGCTTGGTCCCAGTGATGTACTGGGCAGTACGCACTACCCTCTGTAGTGCCTTACAGTCGGATGCTGAACAGTTGCTATACCAGTGATGCAACTGGTCAGGATGCTCTCGATGATGCAGCTGAAGAACGTTTTGAGGATCTGGGGATCCATGCCATCTTTTCAGTCTCCTGAGGGGGAAAAGGGCATTGTGGTGTGCTCTTCACAAGGTTCTTGGTGTGTTTGGACCATGATAGTTTGTTGGTGATGTGGACACCAAGGAACTTGATAAACTCTCGACCCGCTCCACTACAGCCCCGTCGATGTGAATAGGGGCGTGTTCGGCCCTCCTTTTCCTGTAGTCCACAATCAACTCCTTTGTTTTGCTCATGATAAGGGAGAGATTGTTGTCCTGGCACCACACTGCCAGGTCTCTGACCTCCTCCCTATAGGCTGTCTCATAGTTGTTGGTGATCAGGCCTAACACTGTTGTGTCATCAGAAAACTTAATGATGGTGTTGGAGTAATGCTTGGCCCCGCAGTTGTGGGTGAACAGGGAGTACAGGAGGGGACTAAGCACGCACCTCTGAGGGGCCCCGTGTTGAGAATCAGCGTGGCAGATGTGTTGTTGCCTACCTTTACCACCTGGGGGCGGCCTGTCAGGAAGTCCAGGATCCAGTTGCAGAGGGAGGTGTTTAGTCCCAGGGTCCTTAGCTTAGTGATGAGCTTTGTGGGCATTTTGGTGTTGAACCCTGAGCTGTAGTCAATGAACAGCATTCTCACATAGGTGTTCCTTTTGTCTAGAGTTTCCGGGATGATGGTGTCGATGTGAGCCATGTCCAGCCTTTCAAAGCACTTCATGGCTACCGACATGAGTGCTACGGGGTGGTAGTCATTTAGACAGGTTACCTTCACTTTCTTGGGCAAGGGACTGTGGTGGTCTGCTTGAAACATGTAGGTATCACAGACTCGGTCCGGGAGAGGTTGAAAATGTCAGTGAAGACACTTGTGCATGCTCTGAGTACACTTCCTCGTAATTTGTCTGGCCATGCAGCCTTGTGAATGTTGAGCTGTTTAAAGGTCTTTCTCACATCGGGTACGGAAAGCGTGATCACACAGTCATCCGGAACAGCTGGTGCTCTCATGCATGCTTCAGTGTTGCTTGCCTCAATGCAAGCATAAAAGGAATTTAGCCAGTATGGTAGGCTCGCGTCACTGGGCAGCTCGCGGCCAGGTTTCCCTTTGTAGTCCATAATGTGTTAGCAAGCCCTGCCACATCCGACGAGCATTGGAGCCGGTGTAGTAGAATTCAATCTTAGTCCTGTATTGATGCTTTGCCTGTTTGATGGTTTGTATGGTGGCATGGTGGGATTTCTTATAATGATTAGTATTCCGTTCCTTGATAGCGGCAGGTCTAGCCTTTAGCTCAGTGTGGATGTTGCGTGTAATCCATAGTTTTTTGGCAGGAATATGTACATACGTTCACTGTGGGGACAACTTTGTCGATGCATCGGTGACTGAGGTGGTGTACTCCTCAATGCCATTGGATGAATCCCGGAACATATTCCAGTCTGTGCTAGCAAAATAGTCCTGTAGCGTAGCATCCACGTCATCTGACCACTTATATATTGAGTGAGTCAATGGATCATTCAAAGATCCTCACTGAACTTCTGGAGAGAGTTTGCTGCACTGAAAGTAAATTGGCTGAATAATTTTGCACTCCCAATTTTTCAGTTTTTGATTTGTTAAAAAAGTTTGAAATATCCAATAAATGTCGTTCCACTTCATGATTGTGTCCCACTTGTTGTTGATTCTTCACAAAAAAATACAGTTTTATATCTTCATGTTTGAAGCCTGAAATGTGCCAAAAGGTCGCAAAGTTCAAGGGTGCCGAATACTTTCGCAAGGCACTGTATATATTGAGCGAGTCAATGGTATTTCCTGCTTTAGTTTTTGCTTGTAAGCAGGAATCAGGATAGAATTATGGTCAGATTTGCCAAATGGAGGGTGAGGGAGAGCTTTGTACGCGTCTGTGTGTGGAGTATAGGTGGTCTAGAGTTTTTTTCCCTCTGGTTGCACATGTGACACACTGGTAGAAATGAGGTAGAAGTGATTTAAGTTTGCCTGCTTTAAAGTCCCCAGCCACCAGGAGCGCCGCTTTGGATGAGCATTTTGTTGTTTACTTTTGGCCTTCTACAGCTCATTGAGTGCGGTCTTAGTGCCAGCGTCGGTTTGTGGTGGTAAATAGACGGCTATGAAAATTATAGATGAAAACTAATTTGGTAGATAGCAGTAGCAGCAGCGTATGTGATGAGTCAAAATAATTAGTGCAATAAGGTTGGTCAATCCAGATAGTAGCTATTTGGTTAACTATTTATCAGTCTTATGGCTTTGGGAGTAGAATCTATTCAGGGTCTCGTTGGTTCCAGACTTGGTGCATCAGTACTGCTTGCCGTGCGACAGCAGAGAGAACAGTCTATGACTTGGATGGCTGGAGTCATTGACAATTTTTAGGGCCTTCGTCTGACACTGTCTTGTACAGAGGTCCTGGATGGCAAGGAGCTCGGCCCCTGGGAGCTCGACCAATCCATTATAACCCATTTATTAATAGTTTATAATGCATTTACAAATTATTAAAGACATGCTCCGGTACTTTGACCACTAAGAAAGTATTTGTTAAACCTCCCGCTGTGGGCTGGATATGATAATGTGTAGTTCATTCATGTATAATCTATGAGCAGAATTACTGCCACGATATCCCTAGTTTGAAAGCGACTGTTTACTTGAAGCTGTGCTGCGGCATTTTCACTACATTTTCTCCCACGTGGGCCAGACCTTTAGCAATTCGAGTTCTAGCCAATGAGCTTCAGCACTTCGTATTTGAGTGACAGCGACCAAGAGGCCTGCCCAGCGTTATCCAATGAGGTCGCAGGGTAGGCCCGACGGCTCGGTGGACACAGCAGAGAGATTGAAAAAGCAATGGTGGTGCACATATCTACTACAATGTATGTGACATAGTACACCATTTCCAGGGACCTCTTTTGGCTTGTGAGTGATGCTTTCAGAACTACTGGCTAAAAAGTATACAAAAGTACCGGATAATCTCTTTAAATAACCAATAACAATTGTTGATGCAGGTTTAGGGTACTTCCTAATTGGCCCATTCTCTACATACTGTAGTGTCCTATTGGGCCTGGTCAATGCATGTTTACAATTCATGTATTATTTTATGTTCACCCTTTCCTGTTAAAATAGTGTGCTTGTGTGTGTGTGTGTGTGTGTGTGTGTGTGTGTGTGTGTGTGTGTGTGTGTGTGTGTGTGTGTGTGTGTGTGTGTGTGTGTGTGTGTGTGTGTGTGTGTGTGTGTGTGTGTGTGTGTGTGTGTGTGTACAGCCCTATGGGGACAGATTCCAGGGTTTTGATGACCTCTCGACTAAATTGTCTGTTTTCTGTTCTTCTTGTCTATACCTGTGACGAGAGAGAGAGACAGGGAACAGCGAGAGAGAGTGAAAGATTGAGATAGACAGGGAACAGAGAGAGAGAGAGACAGAGAGAGACAGAGAAATCAGAAATGAAAGCTAAAACCTTACCAGAACAGAGAGGCTGCAACAGCCTGACAGTGAAACAAAAGAGAAGTTAAAGAAAACAACATGAGTACAACTCAGCCTTATGCAGAAATCTGGGATGAGAAACCTTCTGTGAATTTCAGAGGAAACTGAAACACATGCGCACGCGCACGCACACACGCACGCGCGCGCACGCACGCACACACACACACACACACGCACAAAGCGCACCCTCTTCCTCTGATCCAAACCCAACAGGGTCTGTGGGAGTATGACATCATGCATGAGAGAAACACAAGGGGGGTGTATGGGAGTATGACATCATGCATGAGAGAAACACAAGGGGGGTGTATGCCACCTATTCACATTAGGTTAAAAACACTGTTACCACCTATAGGAGGAAGAGGAGGAGGAGGAGGGGGAGCAGATCAGGAAATAGACTTCAGATATCAGAGGAAACAGGCCTGTCATAGTTTACTGTGGTTTACTTCAGTGATAATGCCTGAGAAGCCAGTGTTTGGAGGATATACAGTGCCTTGCGAAAGTATTCGGCCCCCTTGAACTTTGCGACCTTTTGCCACATTTCAGGCTTCAAACATAAATATATAAAACTGTATTTTTTTGTGAAGAATCAACAACAAGTGGGACACAATCATGAAGTGGAATGACATTTATTAGATATTTCAAACCTTTTTAACAAATCAAAAACTGAAAAATTGGGCGTGCAAAATTATTCAGCCCCCTTAAGTTAATACTTTGTAGCGCCACCTTTTGCTGCGATTACAGCTGTAAGTCGCTTGGGGTATGTCTCTATCAGTTTTGCACATCGAGAGACTGAATTTTTTTCCCATGCCTCCTTGCAAAACAGCTCGAGCTCAGTGAGGTTGGATGGAGAGCATTTGTGAACAGCAGTTTTCAGTTCTTTCCACAGATTCTCGATTGGATTCAGGTCTGGACTTTGACTTGGCCATTCTAACACTTGGATATGTTTATTTTTGAACCATTCCATTGTAGATTTTGCTTTATGTTTTGGATCATTGTCTTGTTGGAAGACAAATCTCCGTCCCTGTCTCAGGTCTTTTGCAGACTCCATCAGGTTTTCTTCCAGAATGGTCCTGTATTTGGCTCCATCCATCTTCCCATCAATTTTAACCATCTTCCCTGTCCCTGCTGAAGAAAAGCAGGCCCAAACCATGATGCTGCCACCACCATGTTTGACAGTGGGGATGGTGTGTTGTGGTTGATGAGCTGTGTTGCTTTTACGCCAAACATAACGTTTTGTATTGTTGCCAAAAAGTTCAATTTTGGTTTCATCTGACCAGAGCACCTTCTTCCACATGTTTGGTGTGTCTCCCAGGTGGCTTGTGGCAAACTTTAAAAAACACTTTTTATGGATATCTTTAAGAAATGGCTTTCTTCTTGCCACACTTCCATAAAGGCCAGATTTGTGCAATATATGACTGATTGTTGTCCTATGGACAGAGTCTCCCACCTCAGCTGTAGATCTCTGCAGTTCATCCAGAGTGATCATGGGCCTCTTGGCTGCATCTCTGATCAGTCTTCTCCTTGTATGAGCTGAAAGTTTAGAGGGACGGCCAGGTCTTGGTAGATTTGCAGTGGTCTGATACTCCTTCCATTTCAATATTATCACTTGCACAGTGCTCCTTGGGATGTTTAAAGCTTGGGAAATCTTTTTGTATCCAAATCCGGCTTTAAACTTCTTCACAACAGTATCTCGGACCTGCCTGGTGTGTTCCTTGTTCTTCATGATGCTCTCTGCGCTTTTAACGGACCTCTGAGACTATCACAGTGCAGGTGCATTTATACGGAGACTTGATTACACACAGGTGGATTGTATTTATCATCATTAGTCATTTAGGTCAACATTGGATCATTCAAAGATCCTCACTGAACTTCTGGAGAGAGTTTGCTGCACTGAAAGTAAATTGGCTGAATAATTTTGCACGCCCAATTTTTCAGTTTTTGATTTGTTAAAAAAGTTTGAAATATCCAATAAATGTCATTCCACTTCATGATTGTGTCCCACTTGTTGTTGATTCTTCACAAAAAAATACAGTTTTATATCTTCATGTTTGAAGCCTGAAATGTGGGAAAAGGTCGCAAAGTTCAAGGGTGCCGAATACTTTCGCAAGGCACTGTATATATTGAGCGAGTCAATGGTATTTCCTGCTTTAGTTTTTGCTTGTAAGCAGGAATCAGGATAGAATTATGGTCAGATTTGCCAAATGGAGGGTGGCGGAGAGCTTTGTACGCGTCTGTGTGTGGAGTATAGGTGGTCTAGAGTTTTTTTCCCTCTGGTTGCACATGTGACACACTGGTAGAAATGAGGTAGAACTGATTTAAGTTTGCCTGCTTTAAAGTCCCCGGCCACCAGGAGCGCCGCTTTGGATGAGCATTTTGTTGTTTACTTATGGCCTTATACAGCTCATTGAGTGCGGCCTTAGTGCCAGCGTCGGTTTGTGGTGGTAAATAGACGGCTATGAAAATTATAGATGAAAACTAATTTGGTAGATAGCAGTAGCAGCAGCGTATGTGACGAGTTAAAATAATTAGTGCAATAAGGTTGGTCAATCCAGATAGTAGCTATTTGGTTAACTATTTATCAGTCTTATGGCTTTGGGAGTAGAATCTATTCAGGGTCTCGTTGGTTCCAGACTTGGTGCATCAGTACTGCTTGCCGTGCGACAGCAGAGAGAACAGTCTATGACTTGGGTGGCTGGAGTCATTGACAATTTTTAGGGCCTTCGTCTGACACTGTCTTGTACAGAGGTCCTGGATGGCAAGGAGCTCGGCCCCTGGGAGCTCGACCAAACCATTATAAACCATTTTTTAAAATTTATTTTATCTTTATTTAACCAGGCAAGTCAGTTAAGAACACACTCTTATTTTCAATGACGGCCTGGGAACAGTGGGTTAACTGCCTGTTCAGTGGCAGAACAACAGATTTGTACCTTGTCAGCTTGGGGGTTTGAACTTGCAACCTTCCGGTTACTAGTCCAACGCTCTAACCACTAGGCTAACCACTAGGATACCCTGCCGCCCCGCCCTAGTTTATAATGCATTTACAAATTATTAAAGACATGCTCCGGTACTTTGACCACTAAGAAAGTATTTGTTAAACCTCCTGCTGTGGGCTGGATATGATAATGTGTAATTCCTGCATGCATAATCTATGAGCAGAATTACTGCCACGATATCCCTAGTTTGAAAGCGACTGTTTTCTTGAAGCTGTGCTGCGTCATTTTCACTACATTTTCTCCCACGTGGGCCAGACCTTTAGCAATTCGAGTTCTAGCCAATGAGCTTCAGCACTTCGTATTTGAGTGACAGCGAGCAAGAGGCCTGCCCAGCGTTATCCAATGAGGTCGCAGGGTAGGCCCGACGGCTCGGTGGACACAGCAGAGAGATTGAAAAAGCAATGGTGGTGCACATATCTACTACAATGTATGTGACATAGTACACCATTTCCAGGGACCTCTTTTGGCTTGTGAGTGATGCTTTCAGAACAACTGGCTAAAGTATACAAAAGTACTGGATAATCTCTTTAAATAACCAATAACAATTGTTGATGCAGGTTTAGGGTACTTCCTAATTGGCCCATTCTCTACATACTGTAGTGTCCTATTGGGCCTGGTCAATGCATGTTTACAATTCATGTATTATTTTATGTTCACCCTTGCCTGTTAAAATAGTGTGCTTGTGTGTGTGTGTGTGTGTGTGTGTGTGTGTGTGTGTGTGTGTGTGTGTGTGTGTGTGTGTGTGTGTGTGTGTGTGTGTGTGTGTGTGTGTGTGTGTGTGTGTGTGTGTGTGTGTATGTGTGTGTATGTGTGTGTGTGTGTGTGTGTGTGTGTGTGTGTGTGTGTGTGTGTGTGTGTGTATGTGTGTGTGTGTGTGTGTGTGTGTGTGTGTGTACAGCCCTATGGGGACAGATTCCAGGGTTTTGATGACCTCTCGACTAAATTGTCTGTTTTCTGTTCTTCCTGTCTATACCTGTGTCGAGAGAGAGAGACAGGGAACAGCGAGAGAGTGAAAGATTGAGATAGACAGGGAACAGAGAGAGAGAGACAGAGAGAGACAGAGAAATCAGAAATGAAAGCTAAAACCTTACCAGAACAGAGAGGCTGCAACAGCCTGACAGTGAAACAAAAGAGAAGTTAAAGAAAACAACATGAGTACAACTCAGCCTTATGCAGAAACCTGGGATGAGAAACCTTCTGTGAATTTCAGAGGAAACTGAAACACACACACACACGCACACACACACGCACACGCACGCACACGCACGCACGCGCACACACACACACACACGTGATTAAAGCGCACCCTCTTCCTCTGATCCAAACCCAACAGGGTCTGTGGGAGTATGACATCATGCATGAGAGAAACACAAGGGGGGTGTATGCCACCTATTCACATTAGGTTAAAAACACTGTTACCACCTTTAGGAGGAAGAGGAGGAGGAGGAGGGGGGAGCAGATCAGGAAATATCAGAGGAAACAGGCCTGTCATAGTTTACTGTGGTTAACTTAAGTGATAATGCCCGAGAATCCAGTGTTTGGAGGATATATTGACACGGGTGTTGTTTGGCCCGAGTCGAGGGCCTGGCACACCGTCTTCTCGGGCATTATCACTTTTATACGGGTTACCAACCTATTCAAATAATGATTGACATATTTTCATTAAAAACTTATTTTGATTAATTTATTAATACTATTTTATCCTTCCACAGGATATAGTCCCGACACAAATCTAGGGTTGCTACCTAAACCAGCTGGGGGTTTATTCCATCGGTTCGGTTGCTAGAGACGCGACTCGAGACGCGACTCGCAGTCGTTTTAAATGTTTCATTGCCATACTGCCTGGCAACGTTCTTATCCCTTGCTCGCTCGCTCGCTAGCCAACTACGGCTAACTTACAGTCAAGTCAAAAAGTGCAGCCAGAATTTCAGCAATGTAGCTGCATTTGTTTAATTTATTTGGATACATTTACATTTACATTTAAGTCATTTAGCAGACGCTCTTATCCAGAGCGACTTACAAATTGGTGAATTCACCTTCTGACATCCAGTGGAACAGCCACTTTACAATAGTGCATCTAAATCATTTAGGGGGTGAGAAGGATTACTTATCCTATCCTAGGTATTCCTTGAAGAGGTGGGGTTTCAGGTGTCTCCGGAAGGTGGTGATTGACTCCGCTGTCCTGGCGTCGTGAGGGGGACATTAATTAGTTTTGTAATAGAATGGATGTTTCGGCAGTTGTCGATCTACACGTTCAATGATACCGAATTCATGGCTGCAGAAAAGTAATTAATATCAAAGACTTGTTCTTATTTTGTCGGTATCGATAGTCTAAGAGTTTAACCACGTGGTATGGTTAAAAGATTCAGCAATGGTCTACAACCTTTGTCCCCCTCCTAATGGAGAAAAACATGGTCTGCCATCTCATAATTGAGGTAAGCTCGGTCTGCTGAATGAAAACCCGAGTGGGGGTTTTATTTGGAAGGGCCGAAAAAGGGCTGTCCTAGGATGTCTGACCCTAACTGGGCTCAGGGGCGGTCCTCTGATTTAGTTCAAATTAAAAGGGAAATTTATTTTTCTTCATTAAACAGTCCAAAATCATATTACACAATTATACAAACAGTATCATACTCACTCATTCATCTTATACAACAATTAGATGTAAACCTCATATCTGAGGCTAATATATAAACAGCGTTATGGTAATGTGGCCACACCGTCTCCCATGAGCTTCCCCAAGTTGTGACAAACGGACCAGTTCGTGGCTGGATTCGAATGAGTGGGGGTGTGTTTGTCTCATATGAAATGACAGTAGGCTACCGGTATAGCCTGTATCGATTAGTCTTTTCAGATATAATGGAATGTGGCCCCTTGAAAGAGCCTCGGCTATGGCATGTTGTTTGTCTGTTAGGGTAGGCTACATCCACAACAATGCGCTAATGAGGCGCGACTTCCCCTGGCATAGAACATTTGCTCACTCGTCAGGACACTGTTGTTCAGAGGAGCTAGCCAATAACACATCTAACACAATCACTTCAATCTGAAGTTGGAAACACCTCAAACTAGCTGCACTTCATTTCGTTTTACATGTCTTTGTATATATCCATAAGAATTATGATTTCGACTGGCTGAGAAACGTTAGCAGGTGACTGGAATGCGGTTTTAACCAAACAGCATTCAGGATTAGACCCAGCCGTTGTATAATTTGTAGAGTTTTAGGAAATGTAGATTTTTACACGTTCCATTAAATGTTATGAAATGCCCTCAATGAAACACATATGCATTAACGCATATGAACACACACACACGCACAAACGCATGTGAACACACACACGTAAAATCTGATCATCGCACAAGTGCAAATTCTTCTGAATAATCTTACCAATTTTCACAGTAACACATTCAACATGAGTCACAGTTTGAGAGAGAAGAGGAACCAGTTGAAAGGTATTCTTCCACTTCCCTTCCCTTTAACTTCCATCAACAGTTATGTCTCTCAGACGTCTCCAGCCCAATTGCATTTGAAACCCCACAACCACATGTTAGTAAAACCTTTTGACTTGTCATACCAGTTGTCTCCAAATACAGTGTGGAACAATAGCCCCACCTGGTGGGGAAGGGAGAAAATACTTTTATTTCAGCTCATCTGCAGAACATTTACGTAAATAATGAACGTAGTACACGTGTCCGTAATGCGGTCAAACGACCACCCCTCATCACTGTCAAACGCTCCCTAAAACACTTCAGCAAGCAGGCCTTTCTAATCGACCTGGCCCAGGTACCCTGGAAGGATATTGAGCTCATCCCATCAGTAGAGGATGCCTGGTAGCTCTTTAAAAGTGCTTTCCTCACCACCAAATAAGCATGCCCACTCAGAAAATGTAGAACTAAGAGCAGATAAAGCCCTTGGTTCACTCCAGACTTGACTGCCCTTGACCAGCACAAAAACATCCTGTGGCGTACTAGAGGGAGAGAGGAAGAGAGAGAGAGGACGAGGAAGAGAGAGAGGAAGAGGAAGAGGGAGAGGGAGGGAGAGAGAGGACGAGGAAGAGAGAGAGGAAGAGGAAGAGGAAGAGAGAGGGAGAGAGGAAGAGGGAGAGGGAGAGAGAGAGAGAGAAAGAGAGAGAGGAAGAGGGAGAGAGGAAGAGAGAGAGAGGACGAGGAAGAGAGAGAGGAAGAGGAAGAGGAAGAGAGAGGGAGAGGATGAGGAAGAGAGAGAGAGGGCGAGGAAGAGAGAGAGGAAGAGGAAGAGAGAGGGAGAGGGAGAGAGAGAGGAAGAGGGAGGGAGAGGGAGAGAGAGAGGGAGAGGGAGAGGGAGAGGGAAGGAGAGCGAGAGAGAGAGGACGAGGAAGAGAGAGAGGAAGAGGAAGAGAGAGGGAGAGAGAGAGGAAGAGGGAGAGAGGACGAGGAAGAGAGAGAGAGGAAGAGGAAGAGAGAGGGAGAGGATGAGGAAGAGGGAGAGAGAGAGGAAGAGGGAGAGAGAGAGGGAGAGAGAGAGAGAGAGGGAGAGAGGAAGAGGGAGAGGGAGAGAGGAAGAGGGAGAGAGAAAGAGAGAGAGAGGGAGAGGGAGAGAGGAAGAGGGAGAGAGATGGAGAGGACGAGGAAGAGGGAGAGGGAGTGAGAGGGAGAGGACGAGGAAGAGAGAGAGAGGAAGCGAGAGAGAGGAAGGGGAAGAGAGAGGGAGAGGACAAGGAAGAGGGAGAGAGAGAGAGAGGGGAGAGGGAGAGAGAGAGGGAGAGAGAGAGGGAGAGGAAGAGAGAGAGAGAGAGGGAGAGAGAGAGTGAGAGAGGGGGAGAGAGAGAGAGGAAGAGAGAGGGAGAGAGAGGGGGAGAGAGAGAGGAAGAGAGAGGGAGAGAGAGGGGGAGAGAGAGAGAGGAAGAGAGAGGGAGATAGAGAGGAAGAGAGAGAGAGAGAGGGGGAGAGAGAGAGAGGAAGAGAGAGGGAGAGAGGGAGAGAGAGAGTGAGAGGAAGAGAGGGAGATAGAGAGGAAGAGAGAGAGAGAGAGAGAGAGGGGGAGAGAGGGAGAGGAAGAGAGATGGAGAGAGAGAGAGAGAGAGGGAGAGAGAGAGAAAGAGGGAGAGGAAGAGAGAGGGGGAGAGAGAGAGAGAGGGAGAGAGAAAGAGAGAGGGAGAGGAAGAGAGAGGGGGAGAGAGAGAGAGAGGGAGAGAGAGAGAGGGAGAGAAAGAGGGAGAGGAAGAGAGAGTGAGAGGGAGAGTGGAAGAGAGATAATCTTTTAGTTTATTCTACTCCCAGAAACAGCTAGCTATTATGAAGAAGGGAAAAAGGGGATCTGCACCATTTGACACAGTTATCTGTATCTCCTTCCTCTGTTATGTCCCCATTAAAACCTCCAGTTCATGTCCATATACTGTCCCCTGTCTGATGGCCCAGCAGCAGCAACCTGCATATTTGACACACCTTTTCCTGCATCTTTCCTGCATCTTTCCTGCATCCTTCCTGCATCCTTCCTACATCTTTCCTGCATCCTTCCTGCATCTTTCCTGCATCTTTTTTGTAGAGTTTTAGGAAATGTAGATTTTTACACGTTCCATTAAATGTTATGAAATGCCCTCAATGAAACACATATGCATTAACGCATATGAACACACACACACGCACAAACGCATGTGAACACACACACACGTAAAATCTGATCATCGCACAAGTGCAAATTCTTCTGAATAATCTTACCAATTTTCACAGTAACACATTCAACATGAGTCACAGTTTGAGAGAGAAGAGGAACCAGTTGAAAGGTATTCTTCCACTTCCCTTCCCTTTAACTTCCATCAACAGTTATGTCTCTCAGACGTCTCCAGCCCAATTGCATTTGAAACCCCACAACCACATGTTAGTAAAACCTTTTGACTTGTCATACCAGTTGTCTCCAAATACAGTGTGGAACAATAGCCCCACCTGGTGGGGAAGGGAGAAAATACTTTTTATTTCAGCTCATCTGCAGAACATTTACGTAAATAATGAACGTAGTACACGTGTCCGTAATGCGGTCAAACGACCACCCCTCATCACTGTCAAACGCTCCCTAAAACACTTCAGCAAGCAGGCCTTTCTAATCGACCTGGCCCAGGTACCCTGGAAGGATATTGAGCTCATCCTATCAGTAGAGGATGCCTGGTAGCTCTTTAAAAGTGCTTTCCTCACCACCAAATAAGCATGCCCCACTCAAAAAATGTAGAACTAAGAGCAGATAAAGCCCTTGGTTCACTCCAGACTTGACTGCCCTTGACCAGCACAAAAACATCCTGTGGCGTACTACATTAGCATCGAATAGCCCCCACGATATGCAACTTTTCAGGGAAGTTAGGAACCAATATACACAGTCAGTTAGGAAAGCAAAGGCTCGCTTTTTCAAACAGAAATTTGTAGCACTAATTCCAAAAAGTTTTCGGACACTGTAAAGTCCATGGAGAATAAGAGCACCTCCTCCCAGCTGCCCACTGCACTGAGAATAGGAAACACTGCCACCACCGATAATCTACGATAATTGACAATTTGAAAATGCATTTTTTTACGGCTGCTTTCCACTTGACTAGCCCTACCCTGGCCAACAGCTCTGCACCTCCCGCAGCAACTTGCCCAAGCCCCCCCCCCCCCCCCGCTTCTCCTTCACCCAAATCCAGATAGCTGATGTTCTGAAAGCGCTGCAAAGGCTGGACTCCTACAAATCAGCTGGACTAGACAATTCGGACCCTTTCTAAAATTATCCCTGCCAAAATTGTTGCAACCCCTATTACTAGCCTGTTGAACCTCTTTCGCATCGTCTGAGATCCTTAAAGATTGGAAAGCTGCCACGGTCATCCCCCTCTTCAAAGAGGGAGACACTCTAGACCCAAACTGTTACAGACCTATATCCATCCTGCCATGCTATTCTAAAGTCTTTTGAAAGCCAAGTTAGCAGATCACTGACCATTTCGAATCCCACCATACCTTCTCCCCTATGAAATCTGGTTTCAGAGCTGGTCATGGGTGCACCTCAGCTACGCTCAAGGTCCTAAACAATGTCACAACCGCCATCGATAAAAGACAGTACTGAGCAGCCGTCTTCATCGACCTGGCCAAAGCTTTTGACTCTGTCAATCACTGCATTCTTATCGGCAGACTCAATAGCCTTGGTTTCTCAAATGACTGCCTCTCCTAGTTATCAACTACTTCGCAGACAGAGTTCAGTGTGTCAAATCGGAGGGCCTGTTGTCCGGACCTCTGACAGTGTCTATGGGGGTGCCACAGGGTTCAATTCTAGGGCCGACTTTTTTCTCTGTATATATCAATGATGTCTCTCTTGCTGCTGTCAATTCTCTGATCCACCTCTACGCAGACGACACCATTCTGTATACATACCCACCACTGCGACCCGTATGCTCTCGATGGCTGGCCCTCGCTACATATTTGTCGCCAAAACCACTGGCTCCAGGTCATCTATAAGTCTCTGCTAGGTAAAGCCTCACCTTATCTCAGCTCACTGGTCACCATAGCAACACCCACTCATAGCACGCGCTCCAGCAGGTATATTTCACTTGTCATCCCCAAAGACAACACCTACTTTGGATGCCTTTCCTTCCAGTTGACTGCTGCCAATGACTGGAACAAATTGCAAAAAATCACTGAAGCTGGAGACTTATCTCCCTCACTAACTTTAAGCATCAGCTGTCAGAGCAGCTTACCGATCACTGCACCTGTACACAGCCCATCTGTAAATAGCCCACCCAACTACCTCATCCCCATATCCCATATTGCTATATTTGTTGTTGTTGCTCTTATGCACCCCTGTGTCTCTACTTGCACATCATCATCTGCACATCTATCACTCCCAGTGTTCATGCTAAATTGTAATTATTTCACCACTATGGCCTATTTATTGCCTTACCTCCCTAATCTTACTACATTTGCACACACTGTACATATATTTTTCTATTGTGTTATTAACTGTACGTTTGTTTATCCTATGTGTAACTCTGTGTTGTTGTTTTGTTGTATATAGACTTGTTTATACTGTATTATTGACTGTATGTTTGTTTTACTCCATGTGTAACTCTGTGCCGTTGTATGTGTCGAACTGCTTTGCCTTATCTTGGCCAGGTCGCAGTTGTAAATGAGAACTTGTTCTCAACTGGCCTACCTGGTTAAATAAACCTCTTTGGGATAGGGGGCAGCATTTTCACTTTTGGATAAATAGCGTGCCCAATTTCAACTTCCTGCTACTCATGCCAAGAATATGAGATATGCATATTATTAGTAGATTTGGATAGAAACACTCTGTTTCTAAAACTGTTTGAATCATGTCTGTGAGTATAACAGAACTTATGTAGCAGGCAAAACCCCGAAGGACAAACCAATCAGATCTTTTTTTTTTTGAGGTCACGGTCTATTCAATGAGTTTTCCTTGGGAAACTAGATTTCTAAAGCACTGGATGTCACCAGTCTTCGGAAATTGGTTGAGGTTATTCCTTGTGTAATGAAGAAGTACGGCCATCTTGAATCAGTGTAACGTTATGTGTACTGTTTGAGAGTTGCGCAAGACTAGAAAGCATGCTTGAGTTTGTTGTCGTCCTGTATTGAAAACAAATGGACCCGTCTTCAATTTGATCGATTATTAACGTTTAAAAATAGCTAGTTGTATTACAAAAGTAGTTTGAAATGTTTTGGCAAAGTTTGCAGGTAACTTTTGAGATATTTTGTAGTGACGTTGCACAAATTGGAAGCTGTTTTTTTCTGGATCAAACGCGCCAAATAAATGGACATTTTGGATATATATGGACGGAATTTATCGAACAAAAGGACCATTTGTGATGTTTATGGGACATATTGGAGTGCCAACAAAAGAAGCTCGTCAAAGGTAATGCATGAATTATATTTTATTTCTGTGTTTTGTGTGGTGCCTGCAGGGTTGAAATATGCTACTCTCTCTTTGTTTACTGTTGTAATAGAATCTTATGCTTTCACCGAAAAGCCTTTTTGAAATCTGTCATGTTGGCTGGATTCACAACAAGTTTAGCTTTAATTTGGTATCTTACATGTGTGATTTAATGAAAGTTTGAATTTTATAGTATTTAATTTGAATTTGGCTCTGCATTTTCCCTGGCAATTGGCCAAGTGAGACTCGACTGTCCCGCCTATCCCATTTAAATAAAGGTGAAATTAAAATTACAAAAAAAATAATAATAATTGTAAAAATACCAAGAAGACAGTGAACGTTCCTGAGTGGCCAATTTACAGTTTTGACTTAAATCTAGTTGAAAGTCTATGGTTAGACCCGACAATGGTTGTCTAGCAATGATCAACAACCAATTTGACAGAGCTTGAAGAATTTAGAAATGAATAATGGGCAAATGTTGCACAATCCAGGTGTAGAAATTTCCTTAGAGACTTACCCATAAATAAAATAAATGTTAAAAAATTACTCAGAGGTGTGTTAACGTATATATATTAAGATATTTATATTTAATTTTCAATCAATTTGCAAACATATCTAAAAACATTTAATACATTTTGAATTCAGGCAGTACATTTTTGGGGGAATAAATCAAGTCATATGAAGTCACTGTATGGGAGTACAGGAGGAACGCCATGGTGCTACAATACAGGAATAACAGTTCGCCTCTATTAGAACATGTAGGAAAGTAACATAAGAGAGAGAGGAAGAGGGAGAGGGAGAGGGAGAGAGGGAGAGGGAGAGAGGAAGAGGAAGAGAGAGGACGAGGAAGAGAGAGAGGAAGAGAGAGGGAGAGGGAGAGGGAGAGGGAGAGAGGAAGAGGAAGAGAGAGAGGAAGAGGAAGAGGAAGAGAGAGAGAGGGGAAGAGGGAGAGAGGACGAGGAAGAGAGAGAGGAAGAGAGAGGGAGAGGGAGAGAGAGAGGAAGAGGGAGAGAGGACGAGGAAGAGAGAGAGGAAGAGGAAGAGAGAGGGAGAGGATGAGGAAGAGGGAGAGAGAGAGGAAGAGGGAGAGGGAGAGAAGAGAGAGGGAGAGAGAGGGAGAGAGAGGAAGAGGGAGAGGGAGGGAGAGGGAGGGAGAGGGAGAGGGAGAGGAGAGGGACAAGGGGAAGAGAGAGAGAAGAGAGAGGGAGAGGGAGAGAGAGAGAGAAGAGGGAGGAGAGAGGATGAGGAAGAGGAAGAGAGAGGGAGAGGATGAGGAAGAGGGAGAGAGAGAGGAAGAGGGGAGAGAGAGGAGAGAGAGAGACGGAGAGAGGAAAGAGGGAGAGAGGAAGAGGGAGAGAGAAAGAGAGAGGGGAGAGGAGAGAGAGAGGGAGAGAGTGAGAGGGAGAGGACGAGGAAGAGAGAGAGAAAGAGAGAGAGAGAGAGGAAGGGGAAGAGAGAGGAAGAGGGAGACAAAGAAGAGAGGAGAGAGAGAGAGAGGGAGAGGGAGAGGGAGAGAGAGGGAGAGGGAGGGGGAGAGAGAGAGGAGAGAGAGAAGAGAGAGAGAGAGAGGGAGAGAGAGATGGAGAGGAAGAGAGGGAGATAGAGAGGAAGAGAGAGAGAGAGAGGGAGAGAGAGGGAGAGGAAGAGAGATGGAGAGAGAGAGAGGGAGAGAGGGAGAGAGAGAGAAAGAGGGAGAGGGGGAGAGAGAGAGAGAGAGAGAGGGAGAGAGAAAGAGGGAGAGGAAGAGAGAGTGAGAGGGAGAGTGGAAGAGAGATAATCTTTTAGTTTATTCTACTCCCAGAAACAGCTAGCTATTATGAAGAAGGGAAAAAGGGGATCTGCACCATTTGACACAGTTATCTGTATCTCCTCACTATGTTATGTCCCCATTAAAACCTCCAGTTCATGTCCATATACTGTCCCCTGTCTGATGGCCCAGCAGCAGCAACCTGCATTTTTGACACACCTTTTCCTGCATCTTTCCTGCATCCTTCCTACATCTTTCCTACATCTTTCCTGCATCTTTCCTACATCCTTCCTACATCTTTCCTGCATCCTTCCTACATCTTTCCTACATCTTTCCTGCATCTTTCCTACATCCTTCCTACATCTTTCCTACATCCTTCCTACATCTTTCCTACACCTTTTCCTACATCCTTCCTACATCTTTCCTGCATCCTTCCTACATCTTTCCTGCATCCTTCCTGCATCTTTCCTGCATATTTTCTGCCCATCTGACAGCTTTCCTGTCACCCATTCATCTTTTCTCGAGTTATGGAGATAGATACAATGTCCTCAGAAAGATTTCAACCCCCTTGACTTATTGCAGATTTTGTTGTGTTACAGCCTGAATTCAAAAATTTATTAAATATACAGTATGTTTTTTACTCACAATACTACACACAATACCCCGTAATGACAACGTGAAAACATGTTTTTAAAAATCTTTGCTAATTTATTGAAAATGAAATACAGAAATATCTCATTTAAACAAAATCTTTAAAAACACCAGCAAATCAGCTCCAGTATCGGGACAGTGGCATATTTGTTGTTGTTTTGGCTCTGTACACATCGTGAATAATTATGAGTGAGAAGGTTACAAAACGCACAAATATCATACCCTCAAGACATGCTAACCTCTCATTGTTACAATAACAGGTAGGGGTTAGCATGTTATATCATACCCTCAAGACATGCTAACCTCTCATCGTTACAATAACAGGTAGGGGTTAGCATGTTATATCATACCCTCAAGACATGCTAACCTCTCATCGTTACAAAAACAGGGAGGGGTTAGCATGTTATATCATACCCTCAAGACATGCTAACCTCTCACCATTACAATAACAGGGGAGGTTAGCATGTTATATGATACCCTCAAGACATGCTAACCTCTCATCGTTACAATAACAGGGAGGGGTTAGCATGTTATAGCATACCCTCAAGACATGCTAACCTCTCATCGTTACAATAACAGGGAGGGGTTAGCATGTTATATCATACCCTCAAGACATGCTAACCTCTCATCGTTACAATAACAGGGAGGGGTTAGCATGTTATATCATACCCTCAAGACATGCTAACCTCTCATCGTTACAATAACAGGGGAGGTTAGCATGTTATATCATACCCTCAAGACATGCTAACCTCTCATCGTTACAATAACAGGGAGGGGTTAGCATGTTATATCATACCCTCAAGACATACTAACAGGGGAGGTTAGAATTTCATCACAAGTCATCACAAGTCATTCCCTAATCATGGTAGCATCAACATTAATGTAGAAGTGTTTAGAAATCTATTCAATTTTTATTTATAATAAAAGTGACACCAAAATGACACAATACATGATTGACCATTGATTTCTAAATGGGCACAACATAATTTGAAACAGAACGTACACAAACAGCAAATGAATCCAACTAGTTTGTAGAGTCACAAACTTGATGTAGTCATTGAGTGCTATGAATATGGGATCAAATACTTCTGTTTTTCTACTTTAATGCACATAAGGGGAATTTGTCCCAATACTTTTGGTCCCCTAAAATGAGGAGAGTATGTACAAAAAGTGCGGTAATCTCGAAACCGTTCACCCGATATGGATGAAAATACCCTCTAATTACAGTCTGCAATGTATTATTTTAAACCCAAAGTGCTGGAAGAACCAAAACAATAATAAAATGTGTCACTGTCCCAACACTTCTGGAGCTCACTGAATATGTGGTCATATACAAATATAAGCAAGGTTTGAAATTATTACATTTTAGTCAAATATTATATATTTTTGGACTTCTTGCAGTCAATTTGTAGTCTACAAATAATTTGTAATTATATTCTGGCCCCCTGACCATCCACTCAAGGAAAAATCAGCCCGTGGCTGAATCTAGTTGATGATCCCTTCTATAGAAATTGTATAGAATTGATCCCCTCAGTCGAAGATTCTTGGACCTTCTGTTTTGATATTTTCAGTGGTATTGTTAACAAACACGCCCCTATAAAGTAAATGAGAATTAAAACAGGTTTCAGCCTCTGGTTCGACCGTGATCTTGCAGAGTTACTCCACCTCAAGAATTGCATTTGGCGAAAGGCTGGGCACACGCACACTCAGGCTGACTGGCTCTCGTTCAGGCAAATGAGAAATAAGTGCACTCAGGCTATGCGGAAGGCCAAAGTTAGTTACCTTAAGGAGCAGTTCTCTCTCTGTGGGTCTAACCCCAAGAAGTTCTGGAGAGGACAAAAATCAGTTAACCCCCAAACTGAGGAACTCAATTTAACCTTGCGCAATACCCTAGATGCAGTTGCACCCCTAAAAACTAAAAACATTTCCCATAAGAAACTAGCTCCCTGGTATACAGAAAATACCCGAGCTCTGAAGCAAGCTTCCAGAAAATTGGAACGGAAATGGAGCCACACCAAATTGGAAGTCTTCCGACTAGCTTGGAAAGACAGTACCGTGCAGTATCGAAGAGCTCTCACTGCTGCTCGATCATCCTATTTTTCCATCTTAATTGAGGAAAATAAGAACAATCTGAAATTTATTTTTGATACTGTCGCAAAGCTAACTAAAAAGCAGCATTCCCCATATGAGGATGGCTTTCACTTGAGCAGTAATAAATTCATGAACTTCTTTGAGGAAAAGATCATGATCATTAGAAAACAAATTACGGACTCCTCTTTAAATCTGTGTATTCCGTCAAAGCTCAGTTGACCTGAGTCTGCACAACCCTGCCAGGACCTAGGATCAAGAGAGACAATGATGAAAATAACAACGGCCTCTAAACCTTCAAGCTGCATACTGGACCCTATTCCAACTAAACTACTGAAAGAGCTGCTTCCTGTGCTTGGCCCTCCTATGTTGAACATAATAAACGGCTCTCTATCCACCGGATGTGTACCAAACTCACTAACAGTGGCAGTAATAAAGACTCTCTTGAAAAAGCCAAACATTGACCCAGAAAATATAAAAAACCTATTGGCCTATATCGAATCTTCCATTCCACTCAAAACTTTTAGAAAAAGCTGTTGCGCAGCAACTCACTGCCTTCCTGAAGACAAACAATGTATGCGAAATGCTTCATTCTGGTTTTAGACCCCATCATAGCACTGAGATGGCACTTGTGAAGGTGGTAAATAACCTTCTAATGGCATCAGACCAAGGCTCTGCATCTGTCCTCGTGCTCCTAGACCTTAGTGCTGCTTTTGATACCATCGATCACCACATTCTTTTGGAGAGATTGGAAACCCAAATTGGTCTACACGGACAAGTTCTGGCCTGGTTTAGATCTTATCTGTCAGAAAGATATCAGTTTGTCTCTGTGAATGGTTTGTCCTCTGACAAATCAACTGTAAATATCAGTGTTCCTCAAGGTTCCATTTTAGGACCACTATTGTTTTCACTATATATTTTACCTCTTGGGGATGTCATTCGAAAACATAAATGTTAACTTTTACTGCTATGCGGATGACACACAGCTGTACATTTCAATGAAACATGGTGAAGCCCCAAAATTGCCCTCGCTAGAAGCCTGTGTTTCAGACATAAGGAAGTGGATGGCTGCAAACTTTCTACTTTTAAACTAGGACAAAAAAGAGATTCTTGTTGTAGGTCCCAAGAAACAAAGAGATCTTCTATTGAATCTGACAATTAATCTTGATGGTTGTACTGTCGTCTCAAATAAAACTGTGAAGGACCTCGGCGTTACTCTGGACCCTGATCTCCCTTTTGACGAACATATCAAGACTGTTTCAAGGACAGATTTTTTCCATCTACATAACCTCTCTGAACCACCCATACTGGATCCGGGATAATTGTCATCAGCAACGCTGAATAGCATAGCGCCACAGTCAAATAATATTTCTAGAAAATGTTAATTCATGAAATCACAAGTGCAATATTGCAAAACACAGCTTAGCCTATCGCACAACTCACTCTGAGAGCCCGCACCTATCCACTTACGCAATGTGGTCGTTCACGCTCATTCTTCAAAATAAATGCCTGAAACTATGTCTGAAGACTGTTGACACCTTTAGGAAGTGAAAGGAAAGGGAATCTGGTTGATATCCCTTTAAATGGAGCAATGGGAGGCTATGGAACATGGAGTTTTCAAAATAGAAGCCACTTCCTGGTTTGACTTTTCTCAGGGTTTCGCCTGCAATATCAGTTCTGTTATACTCACAGACAATATTTTGACAGTTTTGGAAACTTTAGACTGTTTTCTATCCTAATCTGTCAATTATATGCATAGTCTGGCATCTGCTCCTGAGTAATAGGCCGTTTACCTTGGGAACGTTATTCTTCCAAACATTAAAATAGTGCCCCCTAGCTTCAAGAGGATAACATTGAAAAAAATCAGAAACTTTCTATCCAAAAATGATCCAGAAAAATGTATCCTTGCTTTTGTTACTTCTAGGTTATACTACTGCAATGCTCTACTTTCCGGCTACCCGGATAAAGCACTAAATAAACTTCAGTTAGTGCTAAATACGGCTGCTAGAATTCTGACTAGAACCAAACAATTTGATCATATTACTCCAGTGCTAGCCTCCCTACACTGGCTTCCTGTCAAGGCAATGGCTGATCTCAAGGTTTTACTGCTAACCTACAAAGCATTACATGGGCTTGCTCCTACCTATCTTTCTGATTTGGTCCTGCCGTACATACCTACACGTACACTACGGTCACAAGACGCAGGCCTCCTAATTGTCCCTAGAATTTCTAAGCAAACAGCTGGAGGCTTTCTCCTATAGAGCTCCATTTTATGGAATGGTCTGCCTACCCATGTGAGAGACGCAGACTCGGTCTCAACCTTTAAGTCTTTACTGAAGACTCATCTCTTCAGTGGGTCATATGATTGAGTGTAGTCTGGCCCAGGAATTTGAAGGTGAATGGAAACGCTCTGGAGCAACGAACCGCCCTTGCTGTCTCTGCCTGGCCGGTTCCCCTCTCTCCACTGGGAATCTCTGCCTCTAACCCTATTACAGGGGCTGAGTCACTGGCTTACTGGTGCTCTTTCATGTCGTCCCTGGGAAGGGTGCGTCACTTGAGAGGGTTGAGTCACTGACGTGATCTTCCTGTCTGGGTTGGCGCCCCCCCTTGGGTTGTGCCGTGGCGGAGATCTTTGTGGGCTATACTCGGCCTTGTCTCAGGATGGTTATTTGGTGGTTGAATAAATCCCTCTAGTGGTGTGGGGGCTGTGCTTTGGCAAAGTGGGTGGGGTTATATCCTTCCTGTTTGGCCCTGTCCGGGGGTATCGTCGGATGGGGCCACAGTGTCTCCCGACCCCTCCTGTCTCAGCCTCCAGTATTTATGCTGCATTAGTTTATGTGTCGGGGGACTAGGGTCAGTTTGTTATATCTGGAGTACTTCTCCTGTCTTATCCGGTGTCCTGTGTGAATTTAAGTATGCTCTCTCTAATTCTCTCTTTCTTTCTCTCTCTCGGGGGACCTGAGCCCTAGGACCATGCCTCAGAACTACCTGGCATGATGACTCCTTGCTGTCCCCAGGCCACCTGGCCGTGCTGCTCTTCCAGTTTCAACTGTTTTGCCTGCGGCTATGGAATCCTGACCTGTTCACCGGACTTGCTACTTGTCCCAGACCTGCTGTTTTTCACTCTCTAGAGACAGCAGGAGTGATAGAGATACTCTTAATGATCGGCTATGAAAAGCCAACTGACATTTACTCCTGAGGTGCTGACTTGCTGCACCCTCGACAACTACTGTGATTATTATTATTTGACCATGCTGGTCATTTATGAACATTTGAACATCTTGGCCATGTTCTCTAATAATCTCCACCCGGCACAGCCAGAAGAGCACTGGCCACCCCACATAGCCTTGTTCCTCTCTAGGTTTCTTCCTAGGTTTTGGCCTTTCTAGGCAGTTCTTCCTAGCCACCGTGCATCTACACCTGCATTGCTTGCTGTTTGGGGTTTTAGGCTGGGTTTCTGTTCAGCACTTTGAGATATAGGCTGATGTACGAAGGGCTATATAAATACATTTGATTTGATTTGAAAAAGGTTAAAGACCTGGAGAATAAACCCTCTTCCTCACAGCTGCCCATGTCCCTTAATGTTGATGATGCGGTTGTTATTGACAATAAGCACATGGCT
Source organism: Oncorhynchus masou masou (assembly GCF_036934945.1). Taxonomy (NCBI): domain Eukaryota; kingdom Metazoa; phylum Chordata; class Actinopteri; order Salmoniformes; family Salmonidae; genus Oncorhynchus; species Oncorhynchus masou. The sequence continues at coordinate 7,550,438 of NC_088212.1, read as the reverse complement.
GAGCTCTTTCATCACCACTTCAATAAGTCAGGATTTGACTCAGCCATGCCTCCTTGCCCGTCCAACATTTCCTCATCTCCCCCCCTTTGTAATGGGACTATCCCTGATGCTCCTCCCACTTTTTAGCCCTGCCCCGCTACAAAGTTTCTCCCTGCAGGCGGTCATTGAGTCCGAGGTGCAAAAGGAGCTCCTGAAACTTGATCCCCCAAAAAACATCTGGGTCAGATGGTTTAGACCCTTTCTTCTTTAAGGTTGCTGCACCTATCATCGCCAAGCCTTTCTCTGACCTTTAACCCTCTCAGGGCAGGTTCCCATTGCTTGGAAGGCAGCCACGGTTCGTCCTTTATTTAAAAGGGGGAGATCAAGCTGATCCAAACTGTTATAGGCTATTTCTACTTTGCCCTGGTTTATGAAAAGTGTTTGAAAAACCTGTCAATAATCAATTGACTGGCTTTCTTGATGTCTATAGTATTCTCTCTGGTATGCAATCTGGTTTCCGCTCAGGTTATGGATGTGTCACTGCAACCTTAAAGGTCCTCAATTATGTAAATCATTGCCCTTGATTCTAAGCAATGTTGTGCTGCTATTTTTATTGACTTGGCTAAAGCTTTTGATATGGTAGACCATTCCATTATTGTGGGCCAGCTAAGCAGTATTGGTTTCTCTGAGGGGTCTTTGGCCTGCTTTGCTAACTACCTCTCTCAAAGAGTGCAGTGTATAAAGTCAGACAATCTGCTGTCTCAGCCACTGCCTGTCACCAAGGGAGTACCCCAAGGCTTGATCCTAGGCCCCATGCTGTTCTCAATTTACATCAACAACATAGCTCAGGCAGTAGGGAGCTCTCGCATGCATTTATATGCATATGATACAGTCTTATACTCAGCTGGCCGCTCCCCAGAATTTGTGTTAAATGCTCTACAACAAAGCTTTCTTAGTGTCTAACAAGCTTTCTCTGAACACCACCAAAACAAAGGTAATGTGGTTTGGTAAGAAGAATGCCCCTCTTCCCACAGGTGTGATTACTACCTCTGAAGGTTTAGAGCTTGAGGTAGTCACCTCATACAAGTACTTGGGAGTATGGCTAGACGGTACACTGTCCTTCTCTCAGCACATATCAAAGCATAAAGTTAAATCTCGATGTGGATTCCTCTATCATAGTCGCTCCTTTTTCACCCCAGCTGCCAAACTAACCCTGATTCAGATGACCATCCTACGCATGCTAGATTACAGAGACATAATTTATAGATCTGTAGGTAAGGGTGCTCTCGAGCGGCTAGATGTTCTTTACCATTCGGCCTTCAGATTTGCCTCCAATGCTCCTTATAGGACACATCACTGTACTCTATACTCCTCTGTAAACTGGTCATCTCTGTATGCCTGTAGCAAGACCCACTGGTTGATGTTTATTTATAAAATCCTCTTAGGCCTCACGAGCTGCACCAAACACTCAAACTGGACAGTTTTATCACAATCTCTTCATTCAAAGACTAAATCATGGACACTCTTACCGACAGTTGTGGCTGCTTTGTGAGATGTATTGTTGTCTCTACCTTCTTGCCCTTTGTGCTGTTGTCTGTGCCCAATAATGTTTGTACCATGTTTTGTGCTGCTACCATGTTGTGTTGCGTTGCTACCATGCTGTGTTGTCATGTTGTGTTGCTACCATGCTGTGTTGTCATTTTGTGTTGCTACCATTCTGTTGTCATTTTGTGTTGCTACCATGCTGTGTTGTCATGTGTTGCTGCCATGCTGTGTTGTCTTAAGTCTCTCTTTATGTATTGTTGTCTCTCTTGTCGTGATGTGTTTTGTCCTATATTTATATATTTGTATTTATGTTTGTTATTATCATTATTTATTATTTTTAACCCCTTGCAGGAGGCCGTCATTCTTCACTGACTTGCCTAGTTAACTAAATGTTAAATAAAATAAAAATCCCTGTTGAAGAAGGATCTTTGGTGGTGATTACTGCTTTGATTAGTCTTGGGTATGTGCTCATCAGCTTTGATTAGTCTTGGGTATGTGCTCATCAGCTTTGAATAGTCTTGGGTATGTGCTCATCAGCTTTGTTTAGTCTTGGGTATGTGCTCATCAGATTTGATTAGTCTTGGGTATGTGCTCATCAGCTTTGATTAGTCTTGGGTATGTGCTCATCAGCTTTGCACATCTGGATTTGGGGATTTTCTCCCATTCTTCCTTGCAGATGTTTAGTTAGATGGGGAGTAGTGGTGAACAGCAATCTTCAAGTCTTTCCACATATTTTCAAATGGGATTCAACTATTGGTTTTGGCTGGGCCACTCAATGACATTCACATTCTTGTTATTTTAAATTTTACCTTTATTTAACTAAGAACAAATTCTTATTTTCAATGACGGCCTAGGATCAGTTCTGAAGCCATTCCAGCATTGTTTGGCTGTATGCTTGGGGTCATTGTCCTGTTGGAACTTAGATATTCTCTCCCAGCATTGTTTGGCTGTATGCTTGGGGTCTTTGTCCTGTTGGAACTTAGATACTCTCTCCCAGCATTGTTTGGCTGTATGCTTGGGGTCTTTGTCCTGTTGGAACTTAGATACTCTCTCCCAGCATTGTTTGGCTGTATGCTTGGGGTCATTGTCCTGTTGGAACTTAGATACTCTCTCCCATTCTAAGCTCGTTTGCACTTTGAAGCAGGTTCTCATCAAGGATTTGCCTCCTTTCATTGTTCCCTCTATCCTAACCAGTCTCCTAGTCCCTGCCACTGAAATTCATCCCCAGAGCATGATGATAACACCACCATGCTTCATGTTAGGGGTGGTGTTAAGACTAGTGATGAGCTGTGCCTGGTTTTCTTTGAATTCTGGCCAAACAGTTACATTTGTTTGTTATCAGACGACAGAATATTTTGTCTGGGTAGTTTCATATTTAACATTTCTCGATGATGGAGACCACTTTGTATGATGGAGACCACTTATGTAAACGTTCTCTGGAAATTGTTTTATACTCTTCCCCAGATATATATCTCAGAGATCAACGGACAGTTCCTTGGACTTCATGGAATAGTTTCTGCTCTGACGTGCACTGCAAACAGTGGGACCTTATATAGACCGGCGTTTGTCTTTCTAAATCATGTCCAAGCAATTGAATTGGACACAGGTGGACTCCAGTCATGTTGTAGTGACATCTAAAGGAGGGGAAAAGGAAATTCAATGCACCTGAGCTCAATGTGGAGAGTCGTGGTAAAGGGGTGTGAGATATTCCTGTATTTCATTATTTTCATAGATTTCTACAAATATGTTTTTCACTTTGTCATCATGGGTTATTGTGATGTCATCATGGGTTATTGTGATGTCATCATGGGTTATTGTGATGTCATTATGGGGTATTGTGATGTCATCATGGGGTATTGTGATGCCATCATGGGTTATTGTGATGTCATCATGGGTTATTGTGATGTCATCATGGGTTATTGTGATGTCATTAAGGGGTATTGTGTGTGAGAAAAATCTATTTAATCCATTTTGAATTCAGGCTGTAACACAACAAAATGTGGAATAGGTCAAGGGGTCTGTACTTTCTACTTTCTGAATACTTTCTGAAGACACTGTATGTGCCAAAAACACAATAACAAATACATTGTTATAATCACAATACTCTTGGCAGGCATGTATCCCCATAGCTGTCCATTGACCATGCCCATAACATGATACTAACTCACATTTACAAATGTTTGTTATTAATGCAATAATGTATTAATATACACTGAGTGTACAAAACATTAGGAACGCCTGCTCTTTCCATGACATAGACTTGACCAGGTGAAAGCTATGATCCCTTATTGATGTCACCTGTTAAATCCACTTCAAATCAGTGTAAATGAAGGGTAGGAAACAGGTTTAAGAATGCTTTTTAAGCCTTGAGAACATTCAAACATTGACAGTGTATGTGTGCCATTCAGAGGGTGAATGGGCAAGACAAAAGATTTAAGTGCCTTTAAACAGAGTACGGTAGTAGGTACCAGGCCGCACCGATTTGAGTGTGTCAAGAACTGTAACGCTGCTGGGTTTTTCACGCTCAACAGTTTCCCATGTGTATCAAGAATGATCCACCATCCAAAGAACATCCAGACAACCTGACACAACTGTGGGAATCATTGGAGTCAACATGGGCCAGCATCCCTGTGGAACACTTTCAACTCCTTGTCGAGTCCATGCCCCGACAAATTGAGGCTATCCTGAGGTCAAAAGGGGTTGCAACTCAATACTAGGAATGTGTTCCAAATATTTTGTACATATCCATACCTCATATCTGTTTCTATCTTTAAAAAAAATTGAAGAAATTAAATATATTTACAATTCAGAGCTAACAAAATATTTAAATTATTTATGCAGAATCCAAAGGAATTGACAAAAATTAAACAAAATTAAACTGTACAACAAAAGAGAATAACGGAAGAACTAAATACATTTCAACAAATTATTTTGAATAGAAATAATAGTACAGTTTCATTAACAAGCTAAATTAACTATCGGTCTGATTGAATCGAGGCCTAACTCTTGTCCAGTGTGAATTCGTCCTTGCAATTTTTCTGTTTCGCTAACCCATATATTTTTTTTAAAAGTTACATTACATAATTTCATTGTAGATAATTTTGGCTCTAACAAACCCTAATCTAGGGCCTAATCCACAAGGTTTTGACAACATATAGGGTTTTAACGTAATCCCTAACGTTTTGCCAGCTCTAGTTTCCTGGCTCAATCTGAACCTAAGGCCACTCCTGCCACCAAGAAATGTGTTGGGGTTTATTTTAAGAGTCCCACCCTAAAAAATAGCCATATACTTTTTTCTCTATTACCAGAGAAAATATATACTCTTTTTCCGACTGAAACCCAGGGAAAGACACCTGAAACCCCACCTCTTCAAGGAATACCTAGGATAGGATAAGTAATCCTTCTCACCCCCCCCTAAATGATTTAGATGCACTATTGTAAAGTGGCTGTTCCACTGGATGTCAGAAGGTGAATTCACCAATTTGTAAGTCGCTCTGGATAAGAGCGTCTGCTAAATGACTTAAATGTAAATGTAATGTAAATGAAAGTGGCTGGTTGGACGCACCGTCACATATATAAGAATCATGTCGGGACCACAGGAATAGTCAGGCGCTAGATACCTCCAACACAGCAGCTCTCTCTGTGGTTCTTTCTCAAGGACTTTAAAGGCATACACAAGAAAAAATGACTCTCTTTCTCTTTACATACTACCAATCAGAATAATTTGAAGCATTTTTAAAAACGTTTAAACATACTTTTTCTCTTTAGTAGACCCATTTTTACAATAGGGAGGTTCGGGTGGGGTTGGGGTGGCCATGGTGATTATACAGCCTTTCCAAACAACACATTCCGTTAAGAACACCGAAACACCTAAACACACCTCCAAAGTCATACGTTGTTTTCATTGGACATTTTCATTGGACATCCCTTCTTTATCCACCTCTACTGCCTTTCCATTCACACGGTTTTTGCCTCAACAATGATACATGACATCGTCATTAGTCAATAAATAAACGTGTGTAAGTATATGCATTTACAGTAAGTTTGGATAGATATATAGACAGAGTTCAAAGCTTATTGAATCACTTGGTTTTGTCTGTAATCGTGGTACTGCAGCTCCTCCTAAAGCTGTGCAGTTGTATTGGTTAAGGGGTAGAGAGGCGGGGTAGGTGGGAGGAGCTAGGGTTTTGGGGTCAGAACAGGGGTGAAGACACTGTAAAAAGACACAAAACGTTGTCCGTCTGTTGCTAGGTTACATGCACTTGGCCCGGCTCTGCCCTTTTCTTTCCAGACAATTGCAGTGATAGGTCAGTTCGTCCCATCCATCAAAACAACAGGATGTGAAGGGAGGAGCCAGAGGATGTTAGTGGGCTTGTCCAATCAGAGTCAGGTTTGACAGTCCATCGTTGGTAATCATTGGTGGTGCCACGTCCTGACAGATTGCTGTGGTTAGCCGATATGTAAAATACGTATCCAAGCTTTGTAAGATCTGGCATGCGTCAGCAACGCCTGGGCAGAGGAACGCACCCATAGCGTTAACAAGATGATGAAAATCAGGAATCTGGAGATTGAAGAAGCAAGTTTAAACCGGTTGTCCATTTGTAATGAAGAAGCGAGTTAAAAAACGGTTGTCCATTTGTAATGAAGAAGCGAGTTAAAAAACGGTTGTCCATTTGTAATGAAGAAGTGAGTTTAAACCGGTTGTCCATCTGTAATGAAGAAGCAAGGTTAAACCAGTTGTCCATTTGTAATGAAGAAGCGAGTTTAAACCGGTTGTCCATTTGTAATGAAGAAGCGAGTTTAAACCGGTTGTCCATTTGTATTTACTCCACACAGAGATGTGGGGATTGTCGACAGCTGTATCACACACACTAAGAAAGCTTTTATTTTCTGTTTTATAACAAAACTACTTTTCCTACTTACGTCCTACTACAAAGCAGGGGATCTCTGGGTGAATGAACCTCAGAGAAAAGCATGTTGGCGTGGATCCATTGGATGACAAGTCCTTTAACCAGTCTCTGAAATGTTCCATTAACAATTAGCACTGGCATTAGCACTAGCATTAGAACTAGCATTAGCACTAGCATTAGAACTAGCATTAGCACTAGCATTAGCACTAGCATTAGCACTAGCATTAGCACTAGCATTAGCGCGTTAGCATAGCATTGGCATTCAAAGAGTGGCACAGCTAGATGAATGATAGATAAGAGTATGCTCTGTAGCATGGTAAAGTAAAACACAGCTAGGGATTTATATACAGTATGTGATGGGGACAAGGCAGTCAGTAGCTAGCCTTGTCTCCTTTCTGTAAAATATCCCCAGGCAGTTTGGTGCGTGTGTGTAAGTTTAGTGGACATGCATACATAGGGAAGTATAGCGTATTTGTGGCTGCATGCTTGCATGTGCATATATGTACATTAATGCATGTTTACGTCTGTGTCTGTGTGTGTGAGTGTGTGAGTGTTTCATACGCCTCTCCATAGTACAATAATTACACTTTAAACCAGTCATATCAAGGTCTCTTCTCCATGAGTATCCCATCGTCTTGTGCTGTAGTATGCTGTATATCCATTTTTGGCCCTCTGAATCCTTTTCCCCTATCTACCTTCCACCCTCATCCTCTACTGTGGCCTCTGGGCACTGGGTTCAGTCTAGGGTTGCAAAGTCCCAGCAGCTTTCCCGAAATCCCTAGGTTGGAGGATATACAGATGTCCTACTTATTCCCTCCTGATTCCAGGAATCTCCCAACCAGGATTTCTGGAAAACCTGAACTTTGGAACCCTAGTTGAGTCGGTCAGGTCAGAGTGGCCCCTGAGGCTCTTGTGGAGCCTGGCTGTCCTCCAGACCCCTCAGGGTAACGTAGATGAAAGGCACCAGGCCCTGCTGGGCCCCCAGGGAGCAGAGGAGCCAGTCGGAGTCAGCCCGGCTCAGGACAGTCAGTACGTCCCCTTGATGGAAACTCAGCTGGTCAGGCTCTGTGGCTATGTGGTGGCACAGGGCACGTACCTCACTGGGGGGTGGGGTGGGGAAGAGAGAGAGCAAGAGAGAGAAAGAGAGAAAGAAGGACAAAAACATATTATTGCTTGTATCCTGTATTTTTTAATTGTCCATGTTTCTGTTTTTAGTGTAATTTCATGATGTTGCTGTGTTTTTAGTCTATTGTATTGCTGTGTTTTTAGTCTATTGTATTGCTGTGTTTTTAGTCTATTGTATTGCTGTGTTTTTATCCTTTAAGTCTGATAAAAAAATCAAGAAGATAATCAGATATGTTGTATTTCGTACAGCTTTGGTTTATCTTACCACAGCTGTTTGGTTTGGGTCCCCTGTGGTGGCTGAGGAGGTGGAGAGGGTTGGTTCAGAGTGGGAGGGGCCGGAGGAGCTGAAGGCTCCACCCTCTTCACTGTCCCCACCCCCACCGTCTGGGCTAAGAGGTCCAGCACGGACATGTCCAGACCTGTCAGCCATCCAGACGGCAGCCTGCGAGGGACAAACAGAACAAAGAGAAATATATTACAAAGAGTTAACTCATTTATTACCGTAGCACCTGTACATCACTTCACTTCAGTCACCTGCTCCTCTTGCTTTTGGATGGTCTCTGCTCTGCTCCATCTGGCCTGGAGGGGGGTCCACCACCACCCATGCTGGACCCAAACAGTCTGACCCAGCGCATGCTCTGGCCCTGGGAGGGGTCTTCAGTCTGGGCTGCTGGCTGGGTCGCTGTGGCCCTTGCGGATCCTGGATCCTTCTCTTTCTGCTTGTCCTGGGTGAGCACTGACTCTGGGGGACTCCCCATCCAGGATGGTCTTCCTCTTCCCCTGGACCCTGTCCACTCACCACTGGAGCTGCTCTTCTTGCTTCTCTCCCTAAGAACCTCCTCTTCCTGGATAGACTCTGCCCCTTCCACAACACCCTTCCTGGGGAGTGGGTGCTGACTCTGGCTCCGCCTCTCTGCAGACTTCTTCCTCTTCTCACTCTTAACGAACTTCGACCCACCCTGAGCTGATTGATCGATGTAGACCTGGGAACTCTGCATGAGCTGGTACCACCAGCCCGCCTGGCGATCACGCTCCTGCTGCTGACGACCCTCCTGCGCCCAATCCCTCTCTATCCCCTTCCTCCTCTCTTCCTTCTCTCCCTCATCCTCATGGCTTACTCCTCCCACCCCCCTCACTCTCTTTCCTGTGCCCTTCCCCCTCCCGCTCTCTCTCCACAGGTTTGCAAATCCTGTCCCTACTTCGGTTGTCATTGACTGTGCTTCTACAAGCCCCGCCCCTAAACTAGCAATCCCCACCCCCTCTCTCCTCGACCCCATCCTCTGCATCATCCCCTCTCTCCTCCCTCTCTCTCCAACCCCTTCCATCCTAGGCCACGTCCCCTCTCGTCTCAGCCCCAACCTTTCTCTGTTCCCCACCCCGCCTCCTTCCTTTTTAACCTCCGCCCCTTCTCTCATAGACTCTGCTCTCCGTGACTCCGTGCTCCACCCCCTCATGAGCTGGAAGGTGGAGCATGCTGATTGGTCCAGGCCCTGGCCAGCGGAGGCGGAGCAGAGCTGTTCCTTGCTTCTCAGGTGTTCCTGGTTCCTCTGGACCAATCGCGGCTCAAAGAGCAGATCCAGATCAAAGGGCAACAGAGACAGAGGCTGGAGGAGGAGGAGGAGCTCCTCCAAGAGAGGCTGGCACGGCCCCTGGGACAACGGCAGGAAACCCCACGGGTGGTAGTGAGCCGCTACGATGTCTGGGGGGGGACAGGCAGAAGAAGAAGAAGAAGAAGATGTTAGACTATCGGAAGCACACAATACCAAACCTGGGTGTAAAAAAGTACTGATATCTTTCAATGACTTTAGCGAGGTGTGCTTGATTTGTCTCACCTTCATGAGTGTAGAGATGATTGAACCAAAATTCCAAAGATCGCAAGCTGAAACAGAGAGAAACAAAAAAGAGAGAGTCGTTAACTTGACTCTTTCACTTGTACATGCTGGCAACAATAAACATATCTGTTTGATGGTGACGAGACACCAGTAAACAGTTGTAGTATAGAGCACATAGAGGGTACTCACTTCAGCAGTCCAAAGATGAATGAGTCGAGTCTCATGCTGTGGCTGGTGAGCTCTGAGTACTGGGACACCTTGGAGAACAGGCTGTGGACAACACAGGTGGATGGGCCTGATGTAGGTATCACGGGGGCGGGAGTGGGGATTGATATATATATATACATAAAAGAGAGAGATGGAGAGAGAGACAGAGAGATGGAGAGAGAGCGAGAGAGAGATGGAGAGAGAGAGAGATGGATAGAGAGAGATGGAGAGAGAGATGGATAGAGAGAGAGAGATGGATAGAGAGAGAGAGATGGAGAGAGAGGGAGATGGAGAGAGAGAGACAGAGAGATGGAGAGAGAGCGAGAGAGAGTTGGAGAGAGAGAGAGAGAGAGAGATGGCGAGAGAGATGGAGAGAGGTCAGAATTACAACACCTAGGAGACCCCTGCTCCATTTGAAAATACTCATTCATCTGTTCATTCACACATAAACGTTATTGAATCATCTTCATAGTCATCATCATCATTATTAATACCATCTTCCTCACCACTCCACCTGCTCCATCCCCTCCTCCTCCTGCCTTCTCCTCCTCCTCCACTTTCCAGACATACCTAGTTGTGTGGAGGCCTCTACCAGGTTTCAGGGCTTATGGCCTAATCATCATCATTACCTAGTTTTGTGGAGGCCTCTACCAGGCTTCAGGGCTTATGGCCTAATCATCATCATCACTATCATCATTACCTAGTTGTGTGGAGGCCTCTACCAGGTTCCAGGGCTGGTTGCGTCTCTGTCCGATGATCAGGTCCAGGACGTAGGCCTTCAGCCCATCCCCCAGCACCTCCCTTAGAGCCGGACACAGGTACTTCAGGATCAGGTGGCCCACGTTGGGACTCACCCAACTGTTACCCAGCTTCGCCTAGAGGACGGGGGAGGGTGTGGGGGGGGGGTAGAGGGAGAGAGTGTGAACAGGATGTGGAAGGAAGGAGAGAGAGAGGAAGTGGTGGAAGGGGAGGAAAGAAAAAAGGAAAGGTTAGACAGATCGATAGAGAGAAAAGGGGAGAGAAAAGGAGAGAGAAATAGAGAGAGAAAGGGGGAGAGAAATAAAGAGAAAGGGGGAGAGAAATAGAGAGAGAAAGGGGGAGAGAAATAAAGAAAGGGGGAGAGAAAGAGAGAGAGAAATAGAGAGAGAAAGGGAGAGAGAAATAGAGAGAAAAAGGGAGAGAAATAGAGAGAGAAAGGGGGAGAGAAATAGAGAGAAAGGGGGAGAGAAATAGAGAGAAAGGGGGAGAAATAAAGAGAAAGGGGGAGAGAAATAGAGAGAAAGGGGGAGAGAAATAGAGAGAGAAAGGGGAGAGAAATAGAGAGAAAGGGGGAGAGAAATAGAGAGAAAGGGGGAGAAATAAAGAGAAAGGGGGAGAAATAAAGAGAAAGGGGGAGAGAAATAGAGAGAGAAAGGGGGAGAGAAATAGAGAGAGAAAGGGGGGAGAAAGGGGGAGAGAAATAGAGAGAAAGGGGGAGAGAAATAGAGAGAAAAAGGGGAGAGAAATAGAGAGAGATAAATAGAGAGAGAAAGGGGGAGAGAAATAGAGAGAGAAAGCGGGAGAGAAATAGAGAGAAAGGGGGAGAGAAATAGAGAGAAAGGGGGAGAGAAATAGAGAGAAAGGGGGAGAGAAATAGAGAGAAAGGGAGAGAGAAAGGGGGAGAGAAATAGAGAGAGAAAGGGGGAGAGAAATAGAGAGAGAAAGGGGGAGAGAAATAGAGAGAGAAAGGGGGAGAGAAAGGGGAGAGAAATAGAGAAAGGGGGAGAGAAATAGAGAGGGAAAGGGGGAGAGAAAGAGAGAAAGGGGAGAGCAAGGGGGAGAGAAATAGAGAGAGAGAAATAGAGAGAGAAAGGGGGAGAGAAATAGAGAGAGAAAGGGGGAGAGAAAGGGGGAGAGAAATAGAGAGAGAAATAGAGAGAGAAAGGGGTAGATAAATAGAGAGAGAAATGGGGAGAGAAATAGAGAGAGAAAGGGGAGAGAAATAGAGAGAAAGGGGGAGAGAAAGGGGAGATAAATACAGAGAGAAAGGGGGAGAGAAATAGAGAGAGAAAGGGGGAGAGAAAGGGGGAGAGAAATAGAGAGAGAAAGGGGGAGAGAAATAGAGAGAGAAAGGAGGAGAGAAAGGGGGAGAGAAATAGAGAGAGAGAAATAGAGAGAGAAAGGGGGAGAGAAATAGAGAGAGAAAGGGGGAGAGAAATAGAGAGAGAAAGGGGGAGAGAAATAGAGAGAGAAAGGGGGAGAGAGAAAAGGAGAAATTATGATTAGGAAAAATAGACATTCTAATGTTGCAAAATCAGAACAGTCCCCAACAAGAGAAGTAAACTCACAGAATGCAATATACCTGAACTATATAGTTGTCTTTAGGGGTAAATCACCCAGTAGAACACTATACCTTAACATCAGGGTCCCGACTGGTGCCAAAATGAGCCACGATTAAATCTACCGCTGTATTGATGGCTTTGACTAAACCTGAGAGAGAGAAATAAAGGGAGAGAGAGGGAGAGACAGCAAGAGAAGAGGTAGTCGATTACAAGAGGCACTTCACAGCAGTAAGTATAGTCTAATACAGACTGCAGTCACACTCTTTTATGTTATGGTCATCACTCGTTTCTCCTTTCCACAATGAGAATGAGTTAGTTCCCAATGGACAACCTAAAGCAGAAAATGTTGATTTTGCAAGGCTTGAAAGTAGATATACATGTCTTCATTATTGACAAAGCTGTTGTGAAGATGAGGAGGGCCTTGGAACAGTGGGTCAACTGCCTTGTTCAGGGAAAGAACAACATATTTTTTTTACCTTGTCAGCTCGGGGATTCGATCTAGCAACCTTTCGGTTACCGATCCAAAGCTCTAACCACTAAGCTACCTGCCGTTCTTGATCACTGTATTATGGTCAAGTGCAGTAAAGAATGATAGAGCAAAGCAACATGCTCAAAAACAAAAGTTATAGAATATATATATAGAATATTTTGTGCAGATCATTGACAAAAAACGAAAATTGTAACAACAACAAAATTGTAACAACAACAAAATGAGAAAAAATTAGAAAAAGTCAAGGGGTGTGAATACTATTCTGCAGGCACTGTATCTTTATAATATTTTGTGGATACTGGTTTAGGAGTTCAGAGTCACTAGTGGGAGTTAGTGGGGTCTAGTGGAAGGACCAAGATCAAAGACCTAGTGACACTCATAGAGAGATTACAGGGAGAGAAAAGACAGATCAAGAGAGAGAGGTTGTGAGAGAGAGAGGTAGTGAGAGAGAGAGAGGTATTGAGAGAGAGAGAGGGGGAGATAGTGAGGTGCTCTTCCATGCCGTCCCAAGGAGGGGTGCGTCGAGTCACTGACGTGATCTTCCTGTCTGGGTTGGCGCCCCCCCTTGGGTTGTGCTGTGGCAGAGATCTTTGTGGGCTATTTATTTATTTTTATTTATCCATTATTTTACCAGGTAAGTTGACTGAGAACACGTTCTCATTTGCAGCAACGACCTGGGGAATAATTACAGGGGAGAGGAGGGACGTGAATGAGCCAATTTTAAACTGGGGATTATTAGGTGACCGTGATGGTTTGAGGGTGAGATTGGGAATTTAGCCAGGACACAGGGGTTAACACCCCTACTCTTATGATAAGTGCCATGGGATCTTTAATGACCTCAGAGAGTCAGGACACCCATTTAACGTCCCATCCAAAAGACAGCACCCTACACAGGGCAATGTCCCCAATCACTGCCCTGGGGTATTGGGATATTTTTTAGCCCACAGGAAAGAGTGCCTCCTACTGGGCCTCCAACACCACCTGGTCTCCCATCCAGGGACTGACCAGGACCAACCCTGCTTAGCTTCAGAAGCAAGCCAGCAGTGGTATGCAGGGTGGCTATACTCAGCCCTGTCTCAGAATGGTAAGTTGGTGGTTGAAGATATCCCTCTAGCATTGTGGGGGACCTCATACCCAGACCACAACCCAACAGACCCCACCCCCTCCTAACAGGCTCCCCTGACATCCCCCACACATCCACTGAAGACACACAAAAGCCAGAGATTGTGCTCCTCATTGACTCAAATGGCAAATACATTCAAGATGATTAACTTTTTCCCCAAACACAAAGTGGCTAAGCTCTGGTGCACAAACACTGGGCTTGGAGCTGTTGTCAGAGGACATACCAGGGTCCCCCAGACACTTCATAACTCACACGAGCATAAATGACCTGAACGCCCAGCAGGAAAGTGTGGCAAGAGCACTCAAGGGAGTGATTGAAAAAGGTTCTTCCACTTTTTCCAACGCACAAGTGGTTATCTGCTACCACGAGAATACTTTCCCCCTGCCACCATACAGTAGATGATTGCAACCATTTTACGAGACTGTGCCTCAAAACCTAATGTCTACCGGGCCCACCACTCCACCCTGGACTTGAACAGCCTTTATGACCAGGTCCACCTCTACAAGGAAGCTTTTGCCAGGACCCTGAAGGACGTCACCCTCAACCGTAGCCTCAGGACCTCACACAGGAGCAACAAAGCAACGGACACCCCGCCCAGACCAGAGAGACACCCTCCCAGACCTGCAAGACCCCCTCCTGAAGGACCTGCACCAAGAGAACCCACACCAAGTGGACCTACAGACCCCAGACACCAGCATCACCAGCCACACCCCAACCAGCTCAGACCACCCCAAGCAAACACTGGCCACACCCTTTATAGGCCCCCCCCATATTAGACCTAAGCCCCTTCTGCCCACCCCATGACCCCCGCCCCTGTGGCAAGGACCTTAACATGACAGCAGGACATGCCCAGGCTGTGAGCAGAGCAACAGGCCCAATCCCCACTATTACACCCACCCCACTATTACACCCCCCCAAGCACCATCCTGCGACCTAAGAGGTATGCATCAGAGGCTCAACATGCTCTGCTCACACCTACTCTGACAGTCCGGGGCCGAAACCACACAGAAACAACACTAGACACTATGGAACACAAAGCTTTTACTTTCTCATCCTGGAATATACAAGGTCGGAGGTCATCTGCCTTTAACCTAATGAGCAGCAACCCAGACTTCATCAAAGAAATTGGAAATACAGACATTGTCATCCTACAAGAAACCTGATATAGAGGAGACAGAGAGCTGGTTACAAAGAGCTGGTTACAGAGAGCTGGTTACAGAGAGCTGGTTACAGAGAGCTGGTTACAGAGAGCTGGTAGTCCCATCCACCAAACTCCCAGGTGGGAAACAGGAAAGAGACTCAGGGGGTATGCTAATATGGTATAGAGCAGACCTAACCCATTCTATTAAATAATTTAAAACAGGAACATTTTACATCTGGCTAGAAATTAATAAGGAAATTATCTTAACAGAGAAACATGTCCTCCTGTGTGCTACCTATATCCCCCCACTAGAATACCCATACTGATGACAGCTTCTCCATCCTGGAGGGGAAATCAATCATTTCCAGGCCCAGGGACATGTACTAGTCTGTGGCCACCTAAATGCCAGAGCCGGACAAGAACCTGACACCCTCAGCACACAGGAGGACAAACACCTGCCTGCAGGTGACAGCATTCCCTCCCACAGGTGCCCCCTAGGCACAACTATGACAGCATAACACTAGAATTCCCATACTTTAAAGATGACAGCTTCTCCATCCTGGAGGGGGAAATCAACATTGTCATCAAAGCCAAAGGAACAGTAAATATTTAGAAATGCTATAGATGGAAGGAATGTATGGAAAGACACCAAAAAATAATTAGGCAACAACAAATTCAATCCCTTCTAGACAATTTCCTGGACAAAATGTTTCACTGTTATAGTGAAGGTACAAACTTAACAGTAGAAAACCTAAACAGTATATTTAACCACTCAGCTTCCCTATCAAATCTAAAAACGTCAAGCAGACAACCTAAGAAAATTACCAACAATGACAAATGGTTTGATGAAGAATGCAAAAACCTAAGAAAGAAATTGAGAAACCTGTCCAACCAAAAACACTATTAAAGACGACCAGAACACACTCTATCCTCCAATTACATTGAATGAACTACAGGTCAAAATGCAAACACTCCAACCCCAAAAGGCCTGTGGAGTTGATGGTATCCTAAATTAAATTGTAAAATATACAGACCACAAACTCCGTAGCTCTGGCATCTTCCTCAATATTTGGAACCAAGGAGTGATCACTCCAATCCACAAAAAGTAGAGACAAATTTGACCCCAATAACTACCGTGGGATATGCATCAACAGCAACCTTGGGAAAATCCTCTGCATTATCATTAACAGCAGACTCATACATTTCCTCAGCAAAAACAATGTACTCAGCAAATGTCAAATTGGCTTTTTACCAAATTACCGTACAACAGACCATGTATTCACCCTGCACACCCTAATTGACAAACAAACAAACCAAAACAAAGGCAAAGTCTTCTCATTCTTTGTTGATTTCCAAAAAGCCTTCGACTCAATTTGTCATGAGGGTCTGCTATACAAACTGATGGAAAGTGGTGTTGGGGGTAAAACATACGACATCATAAAATCCATGTACACAAACAACAAGTGTGGGGTTAAAATTGACCAAAAAAACCACACGTCTTTTTACAGGGCCTGGGGGAGAGAAAGGGATGCAGCTTAAGCCCCACCCTCTTTAACATATATATCAATGAATTGGTGAGGGCACGAGAACAGTCTGCAGCACCCGGCCTCACCCTACTAGAATTTGAAGTCAAATGTCTACTGTTGACTGATGATCTGGTGCCTCAGTACTCAACCAAGGAGGGCCTACAGCAGCACCTAGATATTCTGCACAGATTCTGCCAGACCTGGGCCCTGACAGACCTGGGCCCTGACAGACCTGGGCCCTAACAGACCTGGGCCCTGACAGACCTGGGCCCTGACAGACCTGGGCCCTGCCAGACCTGGGCCCTGACAGACCTGGGCCCTGCCAGACCTGGGCCCTGACAGACCTGGGCCCTGACAGACCTGGGCCCTGACAGACCTGGGCCCTAACAGACCTGGGCCCTGACAGACCTGGGCCCTAACAGACCTGGGCCCTGACAGACCTGGGCCCTAACAGACCTGGGCCCTGACAGACCTGGGCCCTGACAGACCTGGGCCCTGACATTAAATCTCAGTAAGACAAAGATAATGCTGTTCCAAAAAAGGTCCAGTTGCCAGGCCCCGAACCCAAATTCCACCTAGACACTGTTGCCCTAGAGCACACAAAAAACGATACATACCTCGGCCTAAACATCAGCGCCACAGGTGACTTCCACAAAGGTGTGGACGATCAAAAGGAACATCAAATTTGACATACCAATTAGAATCTGGCAAAAAATTCTTGAATCTGAACTGAATCTTAAACATTTATTGTTGTGAGGTTTGGGGTCCGCTTACCAACCAAGAATTCACAAAATGGAACAAACACCAAAAAGATCCTCAGTGTACAAAGTAAAACACCAAATAACGCATGCAGAGCAGAGTTAGGCCGATACCCTCTAATGATCAAAATCCAGAAAAGATACGTTAAATTGTACAACCACCTAAAAGGAAGTGATTCCCAAACCTTCCATAACAAAGCCATCAGCTACAGAGAGATGAAACTGGAGAAGAGTCCCCTAAGCAAGCTGGTCCTGGGGCTCTGTTCACAAACACACCCTACAGAGCCATCACCTACAGAGAGAT
This sequence comes from Oncorhynchus masou masou, assembly GCF_036934945.1. Lineage (NCBI taxonomy): Eukaryota > Metazoa > Chordata > Actinopteri > Salmoniformes > Salmonidae > Oncorhynchus > Oncorhynchus masou. Next base: position 7,533,177 of record NC_088212.1, on the reverse strand, counting down.
GAACCTGGAGAAGAGTCTCCTAAGCAAGCTGGTCCTGGGGCTCTGTTCACAAACACACCCCACAGAGCCATCACCTACAGAGAGATGAACCTGGAGAAGAGTCTCCTAAGCAAGCTGGTCCTGGGGCTCTGTTCACAAACACAAACACACCCCACAGAGCCATCACCTACAGAGAGATGAACCTGGAGAAGAGTCTCCTAAGCAAGCTGGTCCTGGGGCTCTGTTCACAAACACAAACACACCCCACAGAGCCATCACCTACAGAGAGATGAACCTGGAGAAGAGTCCCCTAAGCAAGCTGGTCCTGGGGCTCTGTTCACAAACACAAACACACCCCACAGAGCCCCAGGACAGCAGCACAATTAGACCCAACCAAAATCATGAGTAAACAACAAGATAATTACATGACACATTGGAAAGAATTGACAAAAATACAGAGCAAACTAGAATGCTATTTGGCCCTACACAGAGAGTACACAGCGGCAGAATACCTGACCACTGTGACTGACCCAAAATTAAGGAAATCTTTGACTGCAGGCAGACCTGGCTGTCAAGAGAAGACAGGCTTCCCATGCCAATAAACCCCCTTTAATTGAAATTGATAGAAAGAGGGAGCCAGGGAGAGATAAAGACTGCACTTAACATACTGCTGTGTTCAGTACCACAGTAAAGGAAAGTAAATATATGCTATTATATCCTGATGTCACAAGCACAAACATACAGTGCCTTCGGAAAGTATTCAGACCCCTTGACATTTTCCACATTTTGGTACGTTACAGCCTTATTTTAAAACATATTACATTTTTTCCCCTCAATATACAGTACACACAATACCCCATAATGACAAAGCAAAAACAGTTATAATTTTTTACATTTTTTTATATAAAATTAAAAAAAAAATCAAATATCACATTAATATTCAGACCCTTTACTCAGTACTTTGTTGAAGCACCTTTGGCAGTGATTACAGCCTCCAGTCTTCTTGGGTATGGCGCTACAAGCTTGGCACACCTGTACTTGGGCAGTTTCTCCCATTCTTCTCTGCAGAGCCTCTCAAATTCTGTCAGGTTGAATGGGGAGCGTTGCTGCACAGATATTTTCAGGTCTCTCCAGTGATGTTCAATCAGGTTCAAGTCCGGGCTCTGGCAGGGCCACTCAAGGACATTCAGAGAATTGTCCTGAAGTCACTCCTACTCCTGCATTGTGTTGGCTGTGTGCTTCGGGTCGTTATCCTGTTGGAAGGTGAAACAACACACCAGTCTGAGGTCCTGAGTGCTCTGGAGCAGGTTTTCATCAAGGATCTCTCTGTACTTTGCTCTGTTCATCTTTACCTTGATCCTGACTAGTCTCCCAGTCCCAGTCCCTGCCGCTGAAAAACATCCCCACAGCATGATGCTGCCACCACAATGCTTCACCATCGGGATGGTGCCAGACGTGACGCTTGGCATACAGGCCAAAGTGTTCAATCTTGGTTTCATCAGACCAGAGAATCTTGTTTCTCATGGTCTGAGAGTCTTTAGGTGCCTTTTAGTAAACTCCAAGCAGGCTGTCATGTGCCTTTTACTGAGGAGTAGCTTCCATCTGGTCATTCTACCATAAAAGCCTGCTTGGTGGAGTGCTGCAGAGATAGTTGTCTTTCTGGAAGGTTCTCCCTACAGAGGAACTCCAGAGCTCTGTCATAGTGACCATTGGGTTCTTGGTGACCTCCCTGACCAAGGCCCTTCTCCCCCTATTGCTCAGTTTGGCATTTAAGAATGATGGAGGCCACTGTGTTCTTGGGGACCTTCAATGCTGCAGAAGTGTTTTTGTACCCTTCTCCAGAGCTGTGCCTCGACACAATCCTGTCTCGGAGTTCTACGGACAATTGCTGCGACTTCATGGCTTGGTTTTTGCTCTGACATGCACTGTCAACTGTGGGACCTTATATAGACAGGTGTGTGCATTTCCAAATCATGTCCAATCCATTTAATTTACCACAGTTGGACTTCAATCAAGTTGTAGAAACATCTCAAGGATGATCAATGGAAACAGGATGCACCTGAGCTCAATTTTGAGTTTCATAGTAAAGGGTCTGAATCCTTATGTAAATAAGGGTGGGCGGGGGGGGGGGGTTGACCCTTAAAAAATAAATAATCTATTTTAGAATAAAGCTGTAATGTAACAAAATGTGGAATAAGTCAAGGAGTCTGAATACTTTCCGAATGCTTTGGTTTATACGACTACATCACACCTCTCTTCTGCTGCAGGTTCACAGAGATGTGGGATTGTGAGGAAGTGGAGGACGATGACGAAGAGGAGGCGTCAGGAGAGAGACAGAACTCGTCTGGAGGACGCTCCGTCAGGGAGAAGTAGTCTGGCAGGAAGTCACTGTAGTACTGCTGCTTCACAGACTGGCCTGAGAACACATGGGAAGGATGAGAAAACCACACACACACACACAGAGAAACACACCCTACCATGCGCACACACACACACACAGAAACACACCTTACTGTGCGCACACACACAAACACACACAGAAACGCACACACACACAGAAATGCGCACACAGAAACGCACACACACACAGAAACGCACACACACACAGAAACGCACACACACACACACACACACACACACACACACACACAGCATCTAATCAGCAATGTTAGTAGTATATGTGCACCATTGAGTCGTCCCAGGGGGGCGTGGCCACTAGAGGCCGGAGGGAAGTCAAACACATTCCGTCGTGTGATTCGCTGTCCCCTGGCCACGCCCCTATGACCATTCCCATCCAGACTGCCTGATAGGGCAGGTACGCCTGATCCCCCAGAGGAACACCTCTCCACCCCCAGGGGGTTGCTACGACGATACTCCCTCCATTTCAGAGTCTGGGGAGAGAGGTGGTGTCCTGTGAGGGAGGGTGGGCGGAGGGGACGGGGGAATGGAGGGGGATGAAGAAGTGGGTGTGAAACGAGAAGGAGCCAAAAGAGGGGTGATGGTAGACAGGGAGATGAGAGAGGTTGGTTATCATGTGGAGGATTGGGGAAAGCAAGATTAAATGAGGAGAGAGAGGTCGACGAAGTGTACATGGTAGAAGGCAGAGGAAGAGGAAGGTTGAGAAAATGAGAGAGATGGGGTGAGTGTACATGGTAGAAGGCAGAGGAAGAGGAAGGTTGAGAAAATGAGAGAGATGGGGTGAGTGTACATGGTAGAAGGCAGAGGAAGATGAAGGTTGAGAAAATGAGAGAGATGGGGTGAGTGTACATGGTAGAAGGCAGAGGAAGATGAAGGTTGAGAAAATGAGAGAGATGGGGTGAGTGTACATGGTAGAAGGCAGAGGAAGAGGAAGGTTGAGAAAATGAGAGAGATGGGGTGAGTGTACATGGTAGAAGGCAGAGGAAGAGGAAGGTTGAGAAAATGAGAGAGATGATGGGGTGAGTGTACATGGTAGAAGGCAGAGGAAGAGGAAGGTTGAGAAAATGAGAGAGATGGGGTGAGTGTACATGATAGAAGGCAGAGGAAGAGGAAGGTTGAGAAAATGAGAGAGATGGGGTGAGTGTACATGATAGAAGGCAGAGGAAGAGGAAGGTTGAGAAAATGAGAGAGATGGGGTGAGTGTACATGGTAGAAGGCAGAGGAAGAGGAAGGTTGAGAAAATGAGAGAGATGGGGTGAGTGTACATGGTAGAAGGCAGAGGATAAGAATAAGAAATGATTATGGATAAGAAGAAAAAGAAAGACGAGAGTCACTTAGAGAGTGTATCTGTTAAATCACCCTGACTACAGTATATCTGTTAAATCACCATGACTACAGTATATCTGTAAAATCACCCTGACTACAGTAAAAACAGTATATCTGTTAAATCACCATGACTACAGTATCTGTTAAATCACCCTGACTACAGTATATCTGTTAAATCACCCTGACTACAGTAAAAACAGTATATCTGTTAAATCACCCTGACTACAGTATATCTGTTAAATCACCCTGACTACAGTATATCTGTTAAATCACCCTGACTACAGCAAAAACAGTATATCTGTTAAATCACCCTGACTACAGCAAAAACAGTATATCTGTTAAATCACCCGACTACAGTATATCTGTTAAATCACCCTGATTACAGTATATAACAATATATCTGTTAAATCACCATGACTACAGTATATCTGTTAAATCACCCTGATTACAGTATATAACAGTATATCTGTTAAATCACCATGACAACAGTATACAACAGTATATCTATTAAATCACCATGACTACAGTATATCTGTTAAATTACCCTGACTGCAGTATATAACAATATATCTGATAAATCACCATGACTACAGTATATCTGTTAAATCACCCTGATTACAGTATATAACAGTATATCTGTTAAATCACCATGACAACAGTATACAACAGTATATCTATTAAATCACCATGACTACAGTATATCTGTTAAATCACCATGACAACAGTATACAACAGTATATCTATTAAATCGCCCTGACTACAGTATATCTGTTAAATCACCATGACTACAGTATATCTGTTAAATTACCCTGACTGCAGTATATAACAATATATCTGATAAATCACCATGACTACAGTATATCTGTTAAATCACCCTGATTACAGTATATAACAGTATATCTGTTAAATCACCATGACTACAGTTATTCTGTTAAATCACCATGACTACAGTATATCTGTTAAATCACCATGACAACAGTATACAACAGTATATCTATTAAATCACCATGACTACAGTATATCTGTTAAATCACCATGACAACAGTATACAACAGTATATCTGTTAAATCACCATGACTACAGTTATTCTGTTAAATCACCATGACTACAGTATATCTGTTAAATCACCATGACTACAGTATGTCTGTTAAATCACCATAAGAGGTGAGTTGACTGCAAACAAATAACGTACAAGAGAAATAAAATTAGAAAAAAGACTGAAAGAAACCAGTAGAAGACATGAGGGGGACAAGACCGGCCAACCCATAATCCAACAACCTCACTGATACCACCACATCCATGACAACTCCTGACCGGACCGCACTGAAGACAGAGACACCTACCATGTTGTGTCGCGGACCCTGGTCCTCTGCTCCCCACCACAGAGTCTGACGTCTCCTCGTATCGCAGTGAAATCTCACTGTCCTGGAGCACGGCCGGCAGGACGGGGAGGGTCCCACGGTGGTAGTGCTGGTGACACTGACCCTGGACCGGAGGCAGCATGGGGGGCACCGCACCCCGCTTCACCCCCTGGGGCGGAGGTGAAGGAGTGGGAGGCAGAGGGACAGCCGCCAGCCGTGCTGGTGGTGGATGGGTGTGGTGGAGGGGCAGGAGCCCGGCCGACAGGGGGCAGGAGAGGCTGCGAGGAGTCTGGGGGCTGTGGGTGCAGGTAGAACAGGAAGTGGAGGTCAGCCCCTGGAGACGGACGGGGGAATAGCTACCCAGCGGCGAGGGCCGGACAGAGCCAGGGCCGAGCGGAGCCACCGCTGATACCATCCCACCCATCGTACCCCCACTCTGGCATCGACGTAAAGAGTCTTCCCATCGGTCGTCATCGACTCCATCAGACCCCTCTGGACCTCCAGAAGGCCCTCCACCCCGCGCCTGCATCCCAGAAACGTAGCCCGTCAGCAGGGGAAGAATGGGCTTGGGCTGGGACGGCTTGGAGAACTGGTGGTGGAAGGTGAAGGGTTGAATGGGGAGGGTGGTAGGACGCTGGTCTTTAGTGTAGCGGACAACAGCAGAGCTGCACGAAGAGCTAGAGAGACCACCTGAAAGAAAGAAAGAGACAAGGTCAGTAAAGGTTAAACCATTTCTCTTGGCACAATTCTCAACTTTAGGTCTGTCATCATAATTTACAAAGCATGTGTTATTCCCTGATAACACAGGCACTGTATCAGCCATTACACAGTCTGTATTACAAATGAATGAACATGTCGGGAAAATGAAGGTGAAGTTGAACTGATCCACAGAGACAAACACAAATTGCCCAGAAAGCTGCTAGTATCAGCAGACTGATAGTCCAGATCACATGCAGCCCAGACTGCCTTGTAACTAGAGACACAGTATACTGTGATAGGCAGACACACACACACACACACACACACCTGGAGAATACTGCGTCAGTCTGTCCGAAAGCAGAAACACCAAAGAACAGCCCTTTTTCCAGTATTCTCTTCTTTCTGTCTCTCTGTGTATCCGTGTCAGTGTGTGAGCATGTACTGTAGCGTGTCAGTGTGTGTGTGTGTGTGTGTGTGTTGTATTCCTCGATCTGTTCGCTGCGTGAGCGACGTGGGTGTGTGTGACGTCAGCAGCAACATTGCGCAAGCTGTTTATGCTCTGCCATGGAATGTCAGTCAGCCTGGATGCAGTAACACATCTCAGCCACAGAGGCAGTATTGAGTCATGAGTACTGTCCTCTGACTGGAAAAAAATCTCTCCCTCTCTTCCTCTCTCTCCCTCTCCTCCCTTCCTCTCCCTCTCCTCTCTTCCTCTCCCTCTCCTCCCTTCCTCTCCCTCTCCTCCCTTCCTCTCCCTCTCCTCCCTTCCTCTCCTATTTCATGAATGAATCGATTATCCAGCTAAGGGGTTTTTTCCAGGTCATCTCTCCCTGTAGGCATCATTCGCTTGGTTTGGTTTAGTCTACTACATGATACTAGAATTTTCCCAATAACCATCATGACGTTGCTACAACCTAGCCTACGATTTAAAGTTCACAACGTAGGTGCACAGGTAGAAATAAATTAGAGTCATCAAGGTGACAGACAGTGACACATTCAATAACACCTTGCACACACTTGCCTGCATCTAGCTGATCTAGGGTTTAATCATTAGTCCAACAGTTGCAAACGAGAGTTCCTATTGGAAATACTCAGGTATGTTTATCCTCGTTTTAATTCCGTTTAAGAAATTATTTTTTTTCAACAGAATCAACACACCTTTGATTGCACGCAAACACGGCCACAAATAACGTAAACCGCATGATCACTTGCTCGTTGGGGTGGCAGGGTAGCCTAGTGGTTAGAGCGTTGGACTAGTAACCGAAAGGTTGCAAGTTCAAACCCCCGAGCTGACAAGGTACAAATCTGTCATTCTGCCCCTGAACAGGCAGTTAACCCACTGTTCCTAGGCCATCATTAAAAATAAGAATTTGTTCTTAACTAATAAAGGTTAAATTAAATTAAGAAATAAATAATACCTTCTCCTTTCACTTGTGGACTTCAGCATACAGTACTACTGCCTGTGACTGGGGGAATAAACCTGTCCGAGGCCAAACGTCAATACCATAACCGCTACACACAGCCTACATCGTTTTCACCATATTAATGTCATGGTCAACATAGCTACTAGAACTAACCCGTTAGTTACAATCATGCAGTTTAGCAGTTACACCGGTGGGCTCCAAACCAAAAGTTTACCTTGACTTGGAAGAGTTCCAGTGTTGGATAACCATAGCCAGGTTACGAACATAGATAGCATCACTCTCTGTTTGAGCCTGGCCTTTGAATAGGCTAAACTAGCTAGCTCGCTAAGTGAAAGTGAAAAATAGATTCTACAAAATATAGCTCTCTCTCTTGCTTCTACTTAATTTTGGAAGAAATTAATTTGTTCAAAACTGTTCAACTAACGAGCTGTAGCTTAAGCTTTCAGTAGTAGATTCATTCTCTGATCCTTTGATTGGGTGGACAACATATCCGTTCATGCTGCAAGAGCTCTGATAGGTTGGAGGACTACCTCTGGAAGTTGTCTTAATTACTGTGTAAGTCTGTGGAAGAGGGTAAAAACCATGAGCCTCCTAGGTTTTGTATTGAAGTCAATGTACCCAGAGGAGGACGGAAGCTAGCTGTCCTCCGGCTACACCATGGTGCTACAGAGTTCTGTTGAGGCTACTACTGTAGACCTGCATTGCAAAAGTGTATTTTAATCAATTATTTGGTGACACGTGAATATATTTAGTATAGTTTTATCTAAAAAAAAGTACAGCTTTTTTAATGCTTTACTATTTTTATTTGTAAGACATTTACTGAGAAGGATGGTCCTCCCTTTCTTCCGCTGAGGAGCCTCCGCTGCAGCCCCTGCGAAGCGTGGGTCCCGCCAACCACAAATGGTACTGAAAAATCATACCGTTGGCATTTCGAAATACTCCCCGAATATTGTATTTGTATTTATTATGGATCCCCATTAGTTCCTGCCAAAGCAGCAGCTACTCTTCCTGGGGTTTATTATGGATCCCCATTAGTTCCTGCCAAAGCAGCAGCTACTCTTCCTGGGGTTTATTATGGATTCCCATTAGTTCCTGCCAAAGCAGTAGCTACTCTTCCTGGGGTTTATTGTGGATCCCCATTAGTTCCTGCCAAGGCAGCAGCTACTCTTCCTGGGGTTTATTATGGATCCCCATTAGTTCCTGCCAAAGCAGCAGCTACTCTTCCTGGGGTTTATTATGGATCCCCATTAGTTCCTGCCAAAGCAGCAGCTACTCTTCCTGGGGTTTATTATGGATCACCATTAGTTCCTGCCAAAGCAGCAGCTACTCTTCCTGGGGTTCAGCAAAATGAAAGCAGTTTATACAATTTTAAAAATACATTCACAGATTTCACAACACACTGTGTACCCTCAGGCCCCTACTCCACCACTACCACATATCTACAGTCCCAAATCCGTGTGTATGTACAGTGCGTATGTTATCGTGTGTGTGTGTGTGTGTGTCAATGTTTGTGTTGCTTCACAGTACCCGCTGTTCCATAAGGTGTTTTTTCAATGTAATTTTACTGCTGACATGAGTTACTTGATCTGGAATAGAGTTCCATGTAGTCATGGCTCTATGTAGTACTGTGTGCCTCCCATAGTCTGTATAAACGGTATATACGCCTAAATGCCCTTATTATACACTGTATTAATGGATACCCTTATTTTATACTGTATGACATTATGTCCTTATTTTATACTGTATAAAATGTCCTTATTTCCCACTTCTTATTATCATCATCATCTTTCAACCCCCTTCTCTCCTCCTCTCTCTCTCCTCTTTCAACCCCCCTTCTCTCCTTCTCTCTCTCTCCTCTTTCAACCCCCTTCTCTCCTCCTCTCTCTCTCCTCTTTCAACCCACTTCTCTCCTCCTCTCTCTCTCCTCTTTCAACCCCCTTCTCTCCTTCTCTCTCTCTCCTCTTTCAACCCACTTCTCTCCTTCTCTCTCTCTCCTCTTTCAACCCACTTCTCTCCTCCTCTCTCTCCTCTTTCAACCCCCTTCTCTCCTTCTCTCTCTCTCCTCTTTCAACCCACTTCTCTCCTTCTCTCTCTCTCCTCTTTCAACCCACTTCTCTCCTTCTCTCTCTCATCTTTCAACCCACTTCTCTCCTCCTCTCTCTCTCCTCTTTCAACCCACTTCTCTCCTTCTCTCTCTCATCTTTCAACCCACTTCTCTCCTCCTCTCTCTCCTCTTTCAACCCACTTCTCTCCTTCTCTCTCTCATCTTTCAACCCACTTCTCTCCTCCTCTCTCTCCTCTTTCAACCCACTTCTCTCCTCCTCTCTCTCTCCTCTTTCAACCCCCTTCTCTCCTTCTCTCTCTCTCCTCTTTCAACCCCCTTCTCTCCTCCTCTCTCTCTCCTCTTTCAACCCACTTCTCTCCTCCTCTCTCTCTCCTCTTTCAACCCACTTCTCTCCTCCTCTCTCTCATCTTTCAACCCACTTCTCTCCTCCTCTCTCTCTCCTCTTTCAACCCACTTCTCTCCTTCTCTCTCTCATCTTTCAACCCACTTCTCTCCTCCTCTCTCTCCTCTTTCAACCCCCTTCTCTCCTTCTCTCTCTCCTCTTTCAACTCCCTTCTCTCCTCCTCTCTCAACCCCCTTCTCTCCTTCTCTCTCTCTCCTCTCTCAACCCCCTTCTCTCCTTCTCTCTCTCCTCTTTCAACCCCCTTCTCTCCTCCTCTCTCTACCCCCTTCTCTCCTTCTCTCTCTCTCCTCTCTCAACCCCCTTCTCTCCTTCTCTCTCTCCTCTTTCAACCCCCTTCTCTCCTCCTCTCTCAACCCCCTTCTCTCCTTCTCTCTCTCCTCTCTCAACCCCTTTCTCTCCTTCTCTCTCTCCTCTTTCAACCCCCCACTTCTCTCCTCCTCTCTCTCCCCTTTCAACCCCCCACTTCTCTCCTCCTCTCTCTCCTCTTTCAACCCCCCACTTCTCTCTTCCTCTCTCTCCTCTTTCAACCCACTTCTCTCCTCCTCTCTCTCCCCCTTTCAACCCCCACTTCTCTCCTCCTCTCTCTCCTCTTTCAACCCCCTTCTCTCCTCCTCTCTCAACCCCCCACTTCTCTCCTCCTCTCTCTCCTCTTTCAACCCCCCACTTCTCTCCTCCTCTCTCTCCTCTTTCAACCCCCCCCACTGCTCCCCTCCTCTCTCTCCTCTTTCAACCCCCTTCTCTCCTCCTCTCTCTCATCTATGATTCATCTCTCGTCCCCCACCCCCCCCCCTCACTCATTAATATTTATAATTCCAGGCAGTGCAGTATATATTATTACACCTCCAGCCCCCCCCTCCCCCACATCCCCTGGCTTAATCCCAGCCCTCCTAACACTCCATATTCTCAACCTAAATTAAAAGTCTGTCTCCCTGTTTCACTGTGACAAAGTGTCTGTACATCTGTTTTGGCCACTCTAGGGTGACTGGAATGTGTTTTTTTCCTCCCTCTCCCTCTCTCTCTCCCTCTCTCTCTCCCTCGCTCTCTCCCTCGCTCTCTCCCTCTCTCTCCCTCTCTCTCCCTCTCTCTCTCCCTCTCTCTCCCATTGGACTGATGCCGGTGTTCCTTCTGAAGCACTAGTATGCTCTCCCGGAGTCCCTCCCACATTGGGAACAGCTGGGCCAGTCTGTCTGTCCTACTAGAACATTCCATTCAGAGTCCTCTGACACTCAATGGTCCGCAGAGAAATTCTTAGGAATTTCAAACGCTTTCGAAACACTGTCACTTTAGTCCTGAGGCCTGGAAAGGACATGTTAAGGACCTAAGCTTTACTATCAGCAGGGATAAACACTCCAACTCTCTGTCACTGTAGTTTTAGTCCTGAGGCCTGGAAAGGACACGTCAAGGACCAAAGTGCTATTATCAGAAGGGACAAACACAGTGAGCAGGGGGAACAGGCCTGCACCACCTGCACTCTCACATACACACATACTATTTCATTCCGTTCCCATGCACTGTACATCTTGGCTACTGTACATGTTGGCTACTGAACGTCTTGGCTACTGTACGTCTTGGCTACTGTACGTCTAGGCTACTGTACGTCTTGGCTACTGAACGTCTTGGCTACTGTACGTCTTGGCAACTGAACGTCTTGGCAACTGAACGTCTTGGCTACTGTACTTATTGGCTACTGTACTTATTGGCTACTGTACTTATTGGCTACTGTACTTATTGGCTACTGAACGTCTTGGCTACTGAACGTCTTGGCTACTGTACGTCTTGGCTACTGTACGTCTTGGCTACTGAACGTCTTGGCTACTGAACGTCTTGGCTACTGAACGTCTTGGCTACTGAACGTCTTGGCTACTGAACGTCTTGGCTACTGACCGTCTTGGCTACTGAACGTCTTGGCTACTGAACATCTTGGCTACTGAACATCTTGGCTACTGAACATCTTGGCTACTGAACGTCTTGGCTACTGAACGTCTTGGCTACTGAACATCTTGACTACTGTACATCTTGGCTACTGAACATCTTGGCTACTGTATGTCTAGAGTATATCTGGTCACAGCGATTCTTACCTGTTCAAACATAATATGGAAAGGAAAGATATTGGATAAAGCACGTAGACAACCAAACTAGTTGATACATAGAGCAGACTGGGGAAAAAACTGTCCACAAAACACCCTATAGACCCTCAGGAGCTGTGTGTGTAGCTAGAGTATGGCTCAGCGAAGGCTGTGTATGTAGCTAGAGTATGGCTCAGCGAAGGTTGTGTGTGTAGCTAGAGTATGGCTCAGCAAAGGCTGTGTGTGTAGCTAGAGTATGGCTCAGCGAAGGCTGTGTATGTAGCTAGAGTATGGCTCAGCGAAGGCTGTGTATGTAGCTAGATTATGGCTCAGCGAAGGCTGTGTATGTAGCTAGAGTATGGCTCAGCGAAGGCTGTGTATGTAGCTAGAGTATGGCTCAGCGAAGGCTGTGTGTGTAGCTAGAGTATGGCTCAGCGAAGGCTGTGTGTGTAGCTAGAGTATGGCTCAGCGAAGGCTGTGTGTGTAGCTAGAGTATGGCTCAGCGAAGGCTGTGTGTGTAGCTAGAGTATGGCTCAGCGAAGGCTGTGTATGTAGCTAGAGTATGGCTCAGCGAAGGCTGTGTGTGTAGCTAGAGTATGGCTCAGCGAAGGCTGTGTATGTAGCTAGAGTATGGCTCAGCGAAGGCTGTGTGGGTAGCTAGAGTATGGCTCAGCGAAGGCTGTGTGGGTAGCTAGAGTATGGCTCAGCGAAGGCTGTGTATGTAGCTAGAGTATGGCTCAGCGAAGGCAGTGTGTGTAGCTAGAGTATGGCTCAGCGAAGGCTGTGTATGTAGCTAGAGTATGGCTCAGCGAAGGCTGTGTGTGTAGCTAGAGTATGGCTCAGCGAAGGCTGTGTATGTAGCTAGAGTATGGCTCAGCGAAGGCTGTGTGGGTAGCTAGAGTATGGCTCAGCGAAGGCTGTGTATGTAGCTAGAGTATGGCTCAGCGAAGGCTGTGTGTGTAGCTAGAGTATGGCTCAGCGAAGGCTGTGTGTGTAGCTAGAGTATGGCTCAGCGAAGGCTGTGTATGTAGCTAGAGTATGGCTCAGCGAAGGCTGTGTGTGTAGCTAGAGTATGGCTCAGCGAAGGCTGTGTATGTAGCTAGAGTATGGCTCAGCGAAGGCTGTGTGTGTAGCTAGAGTATGGCTCAGCGAAGGCTGTGTGTGTAGCTAGAGTATGGCTCAGCGAAGGCTGTTCTCTGCAGTACAAACTACAGTCCTATTCGCCTCATGGTCGCCACAGTTCCCCTTGCTACCCAGTTCCTTTGCTGACAAAGTTTACAACACTATAATAGCCTAGAGTTTCAGTAGCCTACGCACGTACACACACACACACACACACACACACACACACACACACACACACACACACACACACACACACACGCACACAAAACACACAGCACTTTTCCCTGTCCCCAGTTCTCTTCAAACAAGAAGTTAGATAAGTTACATGTCTAACTCACCTCGTACCAGCTGTGTTATGTAATAATACGCACAAACAGCCAAACTTTCACTATCATACCACTGCACTTATCAATGATCAACCAAACAACCTCAGCCAATGACCCTTGACCCTATGCAACAGGAAGCACATCATTTCAATGGCTCTCCTGTCCACAAAATGCCAAATAAACAACAAAGGTACGTTGCATCAACAGTTTGCCTGCAACATCAACAATCAGGCATCAGATTTCTATATCATACGATGTGGTTGGCTGATATGCTAAATAGATCATCAGATTGCTATATCATACGATGTGGTTGGCTGATATGCTAAATAGATCATCAGATTGCTATATCATACGATGTGGTTGGCTGATATGCTAAATAGATCATCAGATTGCTATATCATACGATGTGGTTGGCTGATATGCTAAATAGATCATCAGATTGCTATATCATACGATGTGGTTGGCTGATATGCTAAATAGATCATCAGATTGCTATATCACACGATGTGGTTGGCTGATATGCTAAATAGATCATCAGATTGCTATATCATACGATGTGGTTGGCTGATATGCTAAATAGATCAGCAGATTGCTATATCATAAGATGTGGTTGGCTGATATGCTAAATAGATCATCAGATTGCTATATCATACGATGTGGTTGGCTGATATGCTAAATAGATCATCAGATTGCTATATCATACGATGTGGTTGGCTGATATGCTAAATAGATCATCAGATTGCTATATCATACGATGTGGTTGGCTGATATGCTAAATAGATCATCAGATTGCTATATCATGCGATGTGGTTGGCTGATATGCTAAATAGATCATCAGATTGCTATATCATACGATGTGGTTGGCTGATATGCTAAATAGATCATCAGATTGCTATATCATACGATGTGGTTGGCTGATATGCTAAATAGATCATCAGATTGCTATATCATACGATGTGGTTGGCTGATATGCTAAATAGATCATCAGATTGCTATATCATACGATGTGGTTGGCTGATATGCTAAATAGATCATCAGATTGCTATATCATACGATGTGGTTGGCTGATATGCTAAATAGATCATCAGATTGCTATATCACACGATGTGGTTGGCTGATATGCTAAATAGATCATCAGATTGCTATATCATACGATGTGGTTGGCTGATATGCTAAATAGATCAGCAGATTGCTATATCATAAGATGGGGTTGGCTGATATGCTAAATAGATCATCAGATTGCTATATCATACGATGTGGTTGGCTGATATGCTAAATAGATCATCAGATTGCTATATCATACGATGTGGTTGGCTGATATGCTAAATAGATCATCAGATTGCTATATCATACGATGTGGTTGGCTGATATGCTAAATAGATCATCAGATTGCTATATCATGCGATGTGGTTGGCTGATATGCTAAATAGATCATCAGATTGCTATATCATACGATGTGGTTGGCTGATATGCTAAATAGATCATCAGATTGCTATATCATACGATGTGGTTGGCTGATATGCTAAATACCTATCCACGCATTGTGACATCTGGCAGGCGACTGCAACATAGTCAAGCTGGAACATGGCCATAATCGTTTTATATAATTATAGTTCCTAATAGGTGCTCTTCTTCTCTTCTTACCTTCTGCCGTGGAGCGTGTTTCTCTGGCGCCACCACCAGGGCGGTCCACACTGCCCTGGCTGTAGCAGCGCTGGAAGGGCACACTGTGGCTCGGACCCTGACCCTCCAGGATGGGGGAGAAGTCGGCCGAGGAGTGGGAGTGGGCCGAGTGGGAGGAGGAGAAGGGATCTGAACTTCCCCCCATCCTGAGAGAAGGAGAGCCAGTGCTTCCTCCGTTTTTCCTCTTGCTCCTGGCGATCTCGGCGAAGGAAGTGACCCGTGGCGGAGTGGGAGGGCCGAGGGGGACGGCGTCCTCACTGAGATGAACAGGGCAGCGCTCCAATGAGCCAAGCCGAGGGGGCGGGGACTTGTCCAGGTTCCGGTCGTAACTACGGGAACGGGGAGTCCCGCCTCCGACGGGTCCTCGGTCAACCACGGGAGGGGAGATGTTAACGTACACCTGTCCCTCGATGATGAGGTCTGAACAGGCTCCGCCCATCTGCTGCTGCTCCGTCTTCTTCCTCTCCTCTTCCTCGTTTTCATCACGCTGTGGAGAGAGAGGGACAGAGACGGGTTAGATCCAGGTTCACCTCCAATAACCACAGCCACTCCACTTATGGGGTCTACACCGGTACAACAACAAAAGTGACTTTTGACTTTTCATTAATTTAATCTTCACTGTAAAATTTTCCCTCCGATTCAGTAAGTTCCTGATGTTACCTTTAAGTCCCAAGAGATACTGTTGATGACAGAATATGTCCTTGAGAGCCACACGTTTATTATTTATTTATTTATTATTTAACCAAGCAAGTCAGTTAATTCTTATTTACAATGACGGCCTACACCGACGCTGGGCCAACTGTTCGCCGCCCTACGGGACTCCCGATCACAGCCGGTTGTGACACAGCCTGGATACGAACTAGGATGCCTGTAGTGACGCCTCTAGCACTGAGATGCAGTGCCTTAGACCGCTATGATCCAGCCCGGGATTGAACCAGGGTCTGTAGTGACTCCTCTAGCACTGAGATGCAGTGCCTTAGACCGCTGAACCAGGGTCTGTAGTGACGCCTCTAGCACTGAGAGGCAGTGCCTTAGACCGCTGAACCAGGGTCTGTAGTGACGCCTCTAGCACTGAGAGGCAGTGCCTTAGACCGCTGAACCAGGGTCTGTAGTGACGCCTCTAGCACTGAGATGCAGTGTCTTAGACCGCTGAACCAGGGTCTGTAGTGACGCCTCTAGCACTTAGATGCAGTGCCTTAGACCACTGTGATACAGCCCGGGATCGAACCAGGGTCTGTAGTGACGCCTCTAGCACTGAGATGCAGTGCCTTAGACCGTTGCGCCACTCGGTGGCCCCAATAATAGCATGGATATCATCAGACTGCAGCACTGTAAATAGAACTATCTATATTGGGTCAACAACACACCCACTGAAGGCACGTAGACAGAATCTGGGACAGACACACTCTCCAGGAATACACCCTTACAGGATTCCCAGCTGCCTCAGTGCAACGGTAATAGATGGTAGTAATGGTCTATTACGTCGCCTGGCCCGGGACTTAAACCAGCAATTAAACGTGCCAATTCTGTCAAACAAACAGGTGTAGTGTGTTTCCATTCAAAAAGATGGCCGCATTAAGCTATTGTTATTGTAAATAAGAATTTGTTCTTTAACCGACTTGCCTAGTTAAATAAAAAGGTAATTAAAAAAAACGTACTGAATTATTAATTTAATAAAATATATTTTCACTGAATCAGGGATAGTGTACACAGACACTTCGGCTTTCCAGCCTTCTTTAATGTGTAGGTACAATTTAATTTGAATTCAAAACAGCATTTATAAAGAACGACAGATGAGTAGCAGTTGTTAGTCACAGTTGTTAGTCACAAAAATACAGAATAATGGACTATGGGACCAGGCAAGAAGGGCAAGTCCCAAATCAACCCCCCCAGGTGTCCGCTCACCTAAATACATCATGTCAATTCATGAGACAGCCCACCACAAAGAATAGCAGGCACAGCCATTCATAAATATGTGGGGCCAACTCAAACGATATGCAACATCTGATATGGACAGTGTTTCTTGTATAACGGTCTAAATTTGGCTTATAGGAAGGAGGAGGAAATCTAATTATTTGTTTAAACTGTATGGAGATACAGAATTGAATGTATAAATCCACATG
Source organism: Oncorhynchus masou masou (assembly GCF_036934945.1). Taxonomy (NCBI): domain Eukaryota; kingdom Metazoa; phylum Chordata; class Actinopteri; order Salmoniformes; family Salmonidae; genus Oncorhynchus; species Oncorhynchus masou. The sequence continues at coordinate 7,516,179 of NC_088212.1, read as the reverse complement.
GCTTCTCTTTGGAGTTATTTGTTGTCATAGTTACCTCCTCTACGTGGTGCATGAACTTTTTTTCCATCCCGACGCGACCGAGTTCATGAACAGAATGATGTGGTTCTGTATCTCTCAACTGGTGAGGTGATATCTTTACGTGTTATAGTGGGTTTATGTTTTCCAAGGCGTACTTTCAAAGAGCGGGATGTTTTTTTCCAATATAAATCTGATCACAAAAACACCGTTTTATATATATATCAATAACTCTGTAAACAACCTGTCTGTAAACAACCTGTCTGTAAACAACCTGTCTGTAAACAATCTGCCTGTAAACAACCTGCCTGTAAACAACCTGCCTGTAAACAATCTGTCTGTAAACAATCTGCCTGTAAACAACCTGCCTGTAAACAGTCTGCCTGTAAACAACCTGCCTGTAAACAACCTGTCTGTAAACAACCTGTCTGTAAACAACCTGCCTGTAAACAACCTGTCTGTAAACAACCTGCCTGTAAACAACCTGTCTGTAAACAACCTGCCTGTAAACAACCTGTCTGTAAACAACCTGCCTGTAAACAACCTGTCTGTAAACAACCTGTCTGTAAACAACCTGCCTGTAAACAACCTGCCTGTAAACAACCTGCCTGTAAACAACCTGTCTGTAAACAACCTGTCTGTAAACAACCTGCCTGTAAACAACCTGTCTGTAAACAACCTGTCTGTAAACAACCATTGGAAAAATGACTAAATGTCCTAACCGACTGTTCAAAACTATAGTTTGTTAACAAGAAATGTGTGGAGTGGTTAAAAAAATCAGTTTTAATGACTCCAACCTAAATGGATGTAAACTTCCGACTTCAACTGTATCAACTCCTTTAGTAGTGCAAATTATACATAACTTTACCGAATAGGTTCTAGAGGTCGGAGGTCAAGGAGGGTACAGTACCAGTGAAACGTTTAGACACACCTACTAACCAGATGGGACGGCGTATCGCTGCAGAATGCTGTGGTAGCCATGCTGGTTAAGTGTGCCTTGAATTCTAAATAAAATCACAGACAGTGTCACTATCAAAGCACCCTCCCCCCACACCATCACACCTCCTCCTCCTCGCTTCGCTGTGGCAACCAAACATGCGGAGATCAGCCGTTCGCCTACTCTGCATCTCACAAAGACACGGAGGTTGGTTTCTCTGCAGAAATTCAACCATGAAGGCCTGATTCACGCAGTCTCCCCTGAACAGTTGATGTGGAGATGGGTCTGTTATTTGAACACTGTGACGCATTTATTTGGGCTGCAATCTGAGGTGCAGTTAAATAGGGCTGTCTTCTGATTGGTTCAAACCGCATTAAGAAGGAAAGAAATTCCACAAATTAACTTTTAACAAGGCACACCTGTTAATTGAAATGCATTCCAGGTGACTACCTCATGAAGCTGGTTGAGAGAATGCCAAGAGTGTGCAAAGCTCTCATCAAAGGAAAGGGTGACTACTTTGAAAAATCTCAAATATATTTTAATTTGTTTAACAATTGTTTGGTTACTCCATGATTCCATCGGTGTTATTTCTTAGTTCTGATGTCTTCACTATTATTCTATAAATGTAGAAAATAGTCTAAATAAAGAAAAACCATTGAATGAGTCGGTGTGTCCAAACTTTTGACTGCTACTGTACATGTTGGTAATTGAAATCTCAATCCCCACCTCCCTTATGTGATCTTTGTAATATGAACTGAGTTGTCATTCATTAAGTCATCTTTTTTTTACCCCTGGAAATATAGTTTTTACTTTGTAACACTGGTTAACACCTCTCTGAACCTCTGAGCTACATATCACCCCCATTTACAGAAAACAGAACTCTGTCTGACTTTAAAAAAAAATATATATTTTTTTTATACCATTAAGCAGACACTTTCACCCAAAGTGACCTACAGTACATTTCAACATATATGGGTGGTCCAGGGTATCGGACCCTCTATCATTGTGTTTCAGGCAATATGCTCCACCAACTGAGCTTCAGAACCAACGTCCTCCTCCACTTACCTGTGACAACTCTCCCTCCTCATCTTCCTCTTCGGCCTCCTTTTCCTCTCCCCCAGGTGGCCGTCTGAACAGGTAGTATTCGTTTGGCTGGGTGGTGTTGGGCGTGTCGGGAGCGGGGCTTTCCTTGCTGTGCTCGTCAGAGCAGCTGGTAAAAGACGCGGAGCTTCCCACAGGGCTCGGTGGCGACTGAGATGAAAGGTCACAGGTCACTAACTTGTAGTAGTTCTGGGTGGCTACCACGAGACGGGCCTGGCTCTGCCGAAGAAGAAAAATTAGCAGAAGAATAAGAAGAAGGATTAATTTGTTGTGCAATTAAATACAATTCTAACTTGAAATTGACTTCCTCTTTATCCCCTCGGAAAGGCTGGAGCAGAGGGCAGCCATACTACGGCGCCCATGTAGCAGTTGCCTGAAAGGCTCTACAGAAGGAGATTTAGGATTTCATACCTGCAGACAGGATGTGAGGTCACTTCCTGAGTCTGAGTGGTGGGGAGGCTGGTAAGAATTGCAGTTGGCGTCCAGATCTAGCGCCCCTTGGTGTTCGGCTGAGCAGGTGCATGCGGAGGTGTTGGTGTAGGGGTGGAGTCCAAACGACAGGGTGCTATTGGAGGAGCAAGATGGTTGATGAGAGTTGGGGGGCTCGGTGGGGGAAGTGTGGAGGTCTAGGTAGAAAGCACCCCTGTCTCTGGCTCTTCCTGGGCTCCCTGCCTCCCCATCCAGTACAGAAGAGGTGCAGACAGAGGAGGTGTAGGAGTGGTCAGTGGAACTGTTCAGGTTGGTGGTCGTGGCAGGAGGAGGTGGCTCAGAGGAGGTCGAAGGGACACTGTTATTTATCTTGTTATAAATGGCACTGAAGTTGACCAGCATGCCATCCGAGCTGTTACAGGACGATTCACTGCCGTAGCCCAGCTGGCATTCCAACGACTGGGAAAACTGTTCCGGGAAGTGTTCGTGAAAAGTCTGTGAGAGGCCGTAGCAGGAGCAGAGCTGGTGGGCGGAGCTGGAGGAAGACGAGTCAGCCTGGCTACTGCTCCTCCCACCACCCCTCAGTGGGTCTTCCTCCTCCTCCTCATCATCCTCGGCCCACTCCTGCTCTCCGCAGTCCATGGAGAGGGTGGAGCCGCTGCTGCCGTGTCGGCGAGGACCATCCAATACCAGCAGGTCTAGGCCCTCCAGGTGGGCGGAGAGATCGGAGGCAACACCCCTGAGGGAATCCCGTCCCCCAGAGCAGCCCCAGGAGTGCTTTCCCAGGGTGCTTTGCAACAGGAAGGGCTCGTGTGTGGTGAACCCCAGGTCGTGGAGGTGAAAGGGCGTGACCCCGTCTCCCTCCTCATCTAGGGCGGAGTTTGTATTGCCATGAAGATGGAAGGATGAATCTTCCAGGTAACCGTTGAGATTATCACTATCGTCTTCGTCCTCTTCCTCCTCCTCGTCATCCTCCTCCTCCTCCTCCGTGTTGAGCAGAAAAGGGTTGTGGCGGAGCCGGAGAGGGTTGTTGGCCTGTTCCCTTGGTTTCACCCTGAGCAGAGTGTTGTCCACCATCACCTGGTCCTCCGAGTTACTGGACGTCACAGACAAATTATCTCTCCCTGTGCTGCCTACTCCTACTCCTCTCCCTCCTTCTCCTCGTTCTCCTACTCCTCTCCCTCCTTCTCCTCGTTCTCCTACTCCTCTCCCTCCTACTCCTCGTTCTCCTACTCCTCGTCCTCCTCCTCTCTCTCCTCCCCCTTTTCCTTCTCTTTCTCCTCCCCCTCTTCCTTCTCTTCCTCCTCCTGTAGCGGTCTGGATGAGGCTGCTGTACACCAGGGCTTCCCTCTGGAGTACATCTCGCTCAGGGAGGGAGGTGGTGAGGCTCAGGCCCAGGTTCTCTGGTTGGTTCGATCTCTTCAGGGACCCCCCTCCTCCTCCGCTGTAGCCCTGCCGACTCCCGGTCACCTGGCAGTGTACCAGGGGGATGTGATGAACGATCAGGGTCTCGCCAGTCAGCTTGGGGGGGCTGTCCATGGTCCTCTGGGTATGGGGGTTTGGACAGGGGGTAGGGGAAAAGGTTGTGTGAGTGCTGGCGTGGGGGTATAGGATATGTGGAGGGATATAGGACAGGGGGTTGGTTCAGTGGTTTGATGCTAGGCCCAAGGCTCCAGGGATTGGGATGGTGAAGGAGAGGTCAAGGAAATCGACTCTGTGGTCCGAGTGGTACATCTGGAAGAGAGAGAGAGAGAGAGAGGGTATGAGAGAGAGAGATGGTATATGTCATTCGGGAATGTAATGTTAACTTTCACTGCTATGCGGATGACATACAGCTGTATATTTCGATGAAACATGGTGAAGCCCCAAAATTCCCTGGAAGCCTGTGTTTCAGACATAAGGAAGTAGATGGCAGCAAATGTTTTACTTTTAAACTTGGACAAAACAGAGATGCTAGTTCTAGGTCCCCAATTACCTTGAATGAACTACAGGACAAAATAAAACCCCTCCAACCCAAAAAGGCCTGTGGGGTTGATGGTATCCTCAATGAAATTATAATATATACAGACAACAAATTCCAATTGACTATACTAAAACTCTTAAACATCATCCTTAGCTCTGGCATCTTCCTCAATATTTGGAACCAAGGACTAATCACCCCAATTCATCAAAGTGGAGACAAATTTGACCCCAATAACTACTGTGGGATATGCATCAACAGCAACCCCGGGAAAATCCTCTGCATTATCATTAACAGCAGACTCATACATTTCCTCAGGGAAAACAATGTACTGAGCAAATGTCAAATTGGCTTTTTACCAAATGATCGAACGACAGACCACGTACTCACCCTGCACACCCTAACGGACAAACAAACAAACCAAAACAAAGGCAAAGTCTTCGCATGCTTCTTTTGATTTCCAAAAAGCCTCCGACTAAATTTGTCTGCTATTCAAATTGATGGAAAGTGGTGTTGGGGGAAAAACATACGACATTATAAAATCCATGTACACAAACAACAAGTGTGCGGTTAAAATAGGGAAAAAACATACAGAACCCATTGCCCTTTATGGTTGTGAGGTCTGGGGTTCGCTCACCAACCAGGGATTCACAAAATGGGACAAACACCAAATTGAGACTCAGTATACAGAATTCTGCAAAAATATCCTCAGTGTACAACGCAAAACACCAAATGATGCATGCAGAGAAGAATTAGGCCGATACCCGCTAATTGTCAAAATCTGGAAAAGATGTTAAATTCTACAACCACCTAAATGGAAGCGCTTCCCAAACCTTCCATAACAAAGCCATCACCTACAGAGAGATGAACATGGAGAAAAGTCCCCTAAGCAAGCTGGTCCGGAGGCTCTGTTCACAAACAAAAACACACAGCACAGAGCCCCAGGACAGCAACACAATTAGACCCAAACAAGTCATGAGAAAACACAAGATAATTACTTGACATAATGGAAAGAATTAACAAAAAAACAGAGTAAACTAGAATGTTATTTGCCCTTAAACAGAGAGTACACAGTGGCAGAATACCTGACCACTGTGACTGACCCAAACTTAAGGGAAGCTTTGACTATGTACAGACTCAGTGAGCATAGCCTTGCTATTGAGAAAGACCACCATAGCCTGTCTTCTCTCGAGAGCCAGGTCTAACTATGTGCTCACTGCCCACAAAATGAGGTGGAAACTGAGCGGCACTTCCTAACCTCCTACCAAATGTATGACCGTATGAGAGGGATATATTTCCCTCAGATTACACAGATCCACAAAGAATTCAAAAACAATTCCGATTTTGATACATATCTACAGTGTGAAATATCAGTTTTTCATCACAGCAGCAAGATTTGTGACCTGTTGCCACAAGAAAAGGGCAACCAGTGAATTACAAACACCATTGCCAATAAAGCCCCTTAAATTGAAGGTGTGTATATATATATATATATATATAAATAAATAAATAAATAAATAAATAAATAAATATGAGAGAGAGAGAGACATTTGTACCTTGTAAAAACACTGTAAATATATATATAATATGACATTTGTAATGTCTTTATTGTTTTGAAACTTCTGTATGTGTGATGTCTACTGTTAATTTTTATTGTTTACCTTACTTGCTTTGGCAATGTTAACACATGTTTCCCATGCCAATAAAGCCCCTTGAATTGAATTGAATTGAGACAGAGAGAGAGCCAGAGAGAGAGACAGAGAGAGAGAGAGAGAGAGAGAGAGAGAGAGAGAGAGAGAGAGAGAGCCAGAGAGAGAGCGCCAGAGCCAGAGAGAGAGAGAGAGAGAGAGAGAGAGCCAGAGACAGAGAGAGACTACCTTACTTGCTTTGGCAATGTTAACACATGTTTCCCATGCCAATAAAGCCCTTGAATTGAAAATTGAATTGAGAGAGAGAGAGAGAGAGAGAGAGAGAGAGAGAGAGAGAGAGAGAGACAGAGAGAGACAGAGAGAGAGCCAGAGAGAGAGCCAGAGAGAGAAAGAGACAGAGAGAGACAGAGAGAGAGCCAGAGAGAGCCAGAGAGACAGAGAGAGAGAGCGAGCCAGAGAGAGAGAGAGCCAGAGAGACAGGGAGAGCCAGAGAGAGAGAGCCAGAGAGAGAGAGATAGCCAGAGCCAGAGAGAGAGAGAGAGAGCCAGAGCGAGAGAGACAGAGCCAGAGAGAGACAGAGAGAGAGCCAGAGAGAGACAGAGAGAGAGCCAGAGAGAGACAGAGACAGAGAGGAAGAGAGAGAGAGCCAGAGAGAGAGAGGGAGAGGAAGAGAGAGAGAGAGCCAGAGAGCCAGAGAGAGAGACAGAGAGAGAGCCAGAGAGAGAGAGGGAGAGGAAGAGAGAGAGAGCGCCAGAGCCAGAGAGAGAGAGAGAGACAGAGACAGACTACCTTACTTGCTTTGGCAATGTTAACACATGTTTCCCATGCCAATAAAGCCCTTGAATTGAAAATTGAATTGAGAGAGAGAGAGAGAGAGAGAGAGAGAGAGAGAGATAGAGAGAGACAGAGAGAGAGCCAGAGAGAGAGCCAGAGAGAGAGCCAGAGAGAGAGAAAGAGACAGAGAGAGACAGAGAGAGAGCCAGAGAGACAGAGAGAGACAGAGAGAGAGAGCGAGCCAGAGAGAGAGAGAGCCAGAGAGACAGGGAGAGCCAGAGAGAGAGAGCCAGAGAGAGAGAGCCAGAGCCAGAGAGAGAGAGAGAGAGCCAGAGCCAGAGAGAGACAGAGAGAGACAGAGAGAGAGCCAGAGAGAGAGAGGGAGAGGAAGAGAGAGAGAGAGCCAGAGAGCCAGAGAGAGAGAGAGAGAGAGAGAGAGAGAGAGAGAGAGAGAGAGAGCCAGTGAGAGAGAGAGCCAGAGAGCCAGAGAGAGAGAGAGAGAGAGAGCCAGTGAGAGAGAGAGCCAGAGAGCCAGAGAGCCAGAGAAAGAGAGAGAGCCAGAGAGCCAGAGAGCCAGAGAGCCAGAGAGCCAGAGAGAGAGAGAGAGAGCCAGTGAGAGAGAGAGCCAGAGAGCCAGAGAGAGAGAGAGCCAGTAAGAGAGAGAGAGAGAGCCAGAGAGAGAGAGAGAGAGAGAGAGCCAGTGAGAGAGAGAGAGAGAGAGCCAGAGAGCCAGAGAGAGAGAGAGCCAGAGCCAGAGTCAACACAACAGGCAGATACTCTACACTGTCACATGATTTCCACCACCGTATGATATCTAAAGATCTTAAGCGACTTGTGAAGCTGTTAAATAACAAGTCTTCTCATACAGCAGGGGAGTCATGAGTCACTGCCATGTGAGGTGGAAACGGTGAGACAGGTTCTCTCTCACACACAGTATGAGCTCACACATCTAATCTTCCACTCTCTCATACTTTCATTGCTAACATCTAATCAATGCCGTTGGATATGTCTATGGCTAGACAGGCATCTCATAAACTCCCTGGCGCAGGGCGGTGACAGGTGTCATCACGGGCAGAGAGGTGGCCGCTGGCAAATCAAGATGACTCTAATCCAGACTCAACACCTACTGGCGAGTAATCTTGGATAGATTGATTCTAACTCAGACATAATCCTAGATATATTTATAATCCACAATTGTTACAGAGACTGACAGTGCAGGTGGGGTTAGAGACAGCAGACCAGTAGCTCTATCTGCTCAAACACACACACATACACACAGATTCAGACACACACACACTGGCAGGTCAAATCCATTCAATTTCAAGGGTCAATTACAGGTCTATCTGAAATGCCTGAGGCAGAAGGGAGACACAGACAACAACACTGACGGAATCCCCACACCCCACTTCCTGTCTCTGAGCCAGCTACAGTGAGTCATACAGGATGTTGTCAGAGGATCATCCCCCTTACTTAAGTCTGCTCTCCCCTCTTCTCCTCCTCAACATCCCCCCCTTCAACAATTATCACTCCTTCTCCATTCATCTCCACCCATCTCCATCCAACCTTCAAAACAAACTTCTCTCCTCCATTCTCCTTTAACAAGAACCTAGCGTCTCCTGACATAACAATGTCCAGCGCACGGTACCCAGCAAACATACAACCTTTCAAACAGTGAATACGGTTTAAATACTGTCCTAAATCCACAGTTGCAGCTACACTGCTGCAGTGTTTCTGTATGACCAGCTGTTCCCAGAGAGAGAAAGTGGTCAATGCTAACAGGATTAGCCTAGCTTATTAGCTTAGTTTAGCACTTTGAGGACAAGCCAACACCCACCACACCAGATCCTAAAAGCAATAGCCTAGCATATTAGCAGTCTAAGGACAAGCCAACACCCACCACACCAGATCCTAAAAGCAATAGCCTAGCATATTAGCAGTCTAAGGACAAGCCAACAGTCAAACCACACAAATTCAGCCTGAAGCTAACCGCATTGGCCTAATGTGTAGCACTCACCCACCCCACCATTGACTCTTCAAATGAAATTAAGGGATTGGCTGAAGGATCAGATTGGGGTTAACTGTCCCGTACTGTTTTTTTTTTTAAAGACTAGAACGGTACAATCCCTGCTTAGTGTCGGCTACTATCTTTGATGGCTGTACTGTATCAAAATCAACAGAGGTCGTAGTAGCAGTTCACATGACTTATGTTCAATGCCATCTGCAAGAGCACACAGCAGTAGGGGGTTATCGGTGATTTATGTTAACTCTTACGATGCATTATGACACCATTATAATGCAGCAGGGTAGCCTAGTGTTCAGAGTGTTGGGCTAGTAACCGAAAGGTTGCGAGTTCAAATCCCCGAGCCGACAAGGTACAAATATGTCATTCTGCCCCTGAACAAGGCAGTTAACCCCTCTGTTCCTTGGTCATCGTTGAAAATAAGAATTTGTTCTTCACTGACTTGCCGACTTAAATAAGGATAAAATAACACTTTTTTACTAAAGTCAATAAGTTTTAACAGTTGGCACTAGTGTTCCTCTGATGTGACATTCTGTTCCTTTTTGTTTCAGTGGAAGAATGCCAAGGAACAAACAACCAGAGTCATGGGATAACAGAGTGAAACACACGGATAATGTCCCAAATGAAGAAACACACGGATAATGTCCCAAATGAAGAAACACACGGATAATGTCCCAAATGAAGAAACACACGGATAATGTCCCAAATGAAGAAACACACGGATAATGTCCCAAATGAAGAAACACACGGATAATGTCCCAAATGAAGAAACACACGGATAATGTCCCAAATGAAGAAACACACGGATAATGTCCCAAATGAAGAAACACACTGATAATGTCCCAAATGAAGAAACACACGGATAATGTCCCAAATGAAGAAACACACGGATAATGTCCCAAATGAAGAAACACACGGATAATGTCCAAAATGAAGAAACACACGGATAATGTCCCAAATGAAGAAACACACGGATAATGTCCCAAATGAAGAAACACACGGATAATGTCCCAAATGAAGAAACACACGGATAATGTCCCAAATGAAGAAACACACGGATAATGTCCCAAATGAAGAAACACACGGATAATGTCCCAAATGAAGAAACACACGGATAATGTCCCAAATGAAGAAACACACGGATAATGTCCCAAATGAAGAAACACACGGATAATGTCCCAAATGAAGAAACACACAGATAATGTCCCAAATGAAGAAACACACGGATAATGTCCCAAATGAAGAAACACACTGATAATGTCTCAAATGAAGAAACACACTGATAATGTCCCAAATGAAGAAACACACGGATAATGTCCCAAATGAAGAAACACACGGATAATGTCCCAAATGAAGAAACACACTGATAATGTCCCAAATGAAGAAACACACTGATAATGTCCCAAATGAAGAAACACACGGATAATGTCCCAAATGAAGAAACACACTGATAATGTCCCAAATGAAGAAACACACGGATAATGTCCCAAATGAAGAAACACACTGATAATGTCCAAAATGTCCCCCTGAACCAGCCCCGTCTCCCCATCCCCCTGAACCAGCCCCGTCTCCCCCTCCCCCTGAACCAGCCCCGTCTCCCCATCCCCCTGAACCAGCCCCGTCTCCCCATCCCCCTGAACCAGCCCCGTCTCCCCCTCCCCCTGAACCAGCCCCGTCTCCCCATCCCCCTGAACCAGCCCTGTCTCCCCATCCCCCTGAACCAGCCCCGTCTCCCCATCCCCCTGAACCAGCCCCGTCTCCCCATCCCCCTGAACCAGCCCCGTCTCCCCATCCCCCTGAACCAGCCCCGTCTCCCCATCCCCCTGAACCAGCCCCGTCTCCCCATCCCCCTGAACCAGCCCCGTCTCCCCATCCCCCTGAACCAGCCCCGTCTCCCCATCCCCCTGAACCAGCCCCGTCTCCCCATCCCCCTGAACCAGCCCCGTCTCCCCATCCCCCTGAACCAGCCCCGTCTCCCCATCCCCCTGAACCAGCCCTACTCACAACTGAAGAAGGAGGTGAGCAGCATTGGGTTGAATGATATGTCAATTGGCATAATTGCAGGTACTGCAATGCACTGTGGGCAGGAATGTAATTATCCTGTCAGGAAAAATCTCACTTGACACAGAGGCAGCCAATATCAGAGCCTTAAAAGGAAGAGATGCGGGCTCTTAGAGATGGATGGGAGTCTCTCCTGTCTGAGGCAACACTGATTGCCACGCAAATGGATGTTGCACCTCAATTTGATTTGATTTGAACTTTTGCATGGAACACAGCCGCCAGAGGAAAAGGTAGAGATTCCATGATGAGACCTCTCAAGAAGAGACGGCTCAGGACAGTGGAGCAACGGTGTTTTGGAACAGTGTTTTTTACTGCTATGGACGACATCATAAGTGACTTGGACACTAGGTTCCAGAACACAGTGTTTTTACTGCTATGGACAACATCATAAGTGACTTGGACACTAGGTTCCAGAACACAGTGTTTTTACTGCTATGGATGACATCATAAGTGACTTGGACACTAGGTTCCAGAACACAGTGTTTTTACTGCTATGGACGACATCATAAGTGACTTGGACACTAGGTTCCAGAACACAGTGTTTTTACTGCTATGGACAACATCATAAGTGACTTGGCCACTAGGTTCCAGAACACAGTGTTTTTACTGCTATGGACGACATCATAAGTGACTTGGACACTAGGTTCCAGAACACAGTGTTTTTACTGCTATGGACGACATCATAAGTGACTTGGACACTAGGTTCCAGAACACAGTGTTTTTACTGCTATGGACGACATCATAAGTGACTTGGACACTAGGTTCCAGAACACAGTGTTTTTACTGCTATGGACGACATCATAAGTGACTTGGACACTAGGTTCCAGAACACAGTGTTTTTACTGCTATGGACGACATCATAAGTGACCTGGACACTAGGTTCCAGAACACACTGTTTTTACTGCTATGGATGACATCATAAGTGACTTGGACACTAGGTTCCAGAACGCAGTGTTTTTACTGCTATGGACGACATCATAAGTGACTTGGACACTAGGTTCCAGAACACAGTGTTTTTACTGCTATGGAAGACATCATAAGTGACTTGGACACTAGGTTCCAGAACACAGTGTTTTTACTGCTATGGACGACATCATAAGTGACTTGGACACTAGGTTCCACACCACTGCAAAAATTGTAGAATAATTTCCTGCTGTTCTGAAAGTTGGTCAGATGAGTGAGGATAAAGTCCCGTCTGTGTGCCAACCACAGATCATGAAGTATTCCAGAGATCTGACACCTGAGTTTCAAAATGAAGTTAAACACCTGAACACTGTAGATGCTGACCCTTCCCCTCCTAACCTGTCCCCTCTTGGTCTCCTGAACACTGTATATGCTGACCCTTCCCCTCCTAACCTGTCCCCTCTTGGTCACCTGAACACTGTATATGCTGACCCTTCCCCTCCTAACTTGTCTCCTTAACGTAATTTGTAAGATACAGCTGCAAAGCATTTTTGGAGAAGTGTGCATTTGCTTTAAGTATATTTTGTACAATGCCTGTGACTGTTCCTGGTGGCGAGAGAGTTTTTCAGTAAGCTAAAACGGATTTAAAAAAAACGACTTGAGGTCCACTATGTCCCAAGACAGCCTTTGCAGTGTTGCCATGCTGTCCATTGAACGTCAATTAGCTAGAAAGCTGGACTTCAAAGACTTGATCAGTGACTTTGCTAGCAAGAAGGCTCGGCGCTGGGCTCTTGGTGAGTAAGTCTGAGCGAGGGCTCTTGGTGAGTAAGAATGAGCGAGGGCTCTTGGTGAGTAAGGCTGAGCGAGGGCTCTTGGTGAGTAAGGCTGAGCGAGGGCTCTTGGTGAGTAATGCTGAGCGAGGGCTCTTGGTGAGTAATGCTGAGCGAGGGCTCTTGGTGAGTAAGGCTGAGCGAGGGCTCTTGGTGAGTAATGCTGAGCGAGGGCTCTTGGTGAGTAATGCTGAGCGAGGGCTCTTGGTGAGTAATGCTGAGCGAGGGCTCTTGGTGAGTAAGGCTGAGCGAGGGCCAGTGATATCTGTTAAATGGCACGACGATGGATATTGGATCACGACACACATAATGCCCACTGGCTGAGAACAAGACTGAGAACAAGATATATCTCAAAGTAATGGCTGGATTTACCATAAAATCTGTTGTGCACAATCAAGACCCCAAGTGGGAGAAACTTGTTGGTTTGGTGACCTCTTGACCTTTCCTCTAGCGCCACCATCAGGCCTTTCAATTTCCATTGTGTTTTCCATTTTCCATCGGCTTATTTTCTAGTTGGTATGTAATACTTAGTTCAAAAAATCTGCTGCTGAATTTATTATTTTGTTTGTTATATCATTCTATTGATGATCGTGTTCATTTATTTTAATTACAAAAGGTTAATGTATATTCAAATGATATTTATTTTAAGTTATTAATTAATGTTAAGAGAATTTTTCAGTGTAAGAGTGTAAAAGATGGATATATAGATAGATGCACATTTCATAATGAGGGTATCAGTCTTGCATGAAATAGTGACTTCCACTGTATGCACAGCGTTATATTATCACAGCTCACTGCCAGTTAACATCATACAGTAACTATTGGACGACAAGAGAGTTGCACGCCTGCAAAAGGTAGAGTTATTTAAAGCTTTGAATGTGTCGATTGGCTTCTGGAGGTGTGTGGTTAGAGCTGTTTGCATAGGGTTGGTGTGGCCTGTGGTGGTGGGGTCCAATGTGATATCTGTTCGTGGGGCCCACAAACCCTGGCGGCGCCCCTGCCAGCAGGCCTTGTCTGGGTAAATATTAGCCTAAACTCAACACAGGCAATGGATAGAGTGAACCAGACCAACACGAGGCTAACGCCACAGAACCTACATCTCATATTGAGACCAGGCTGAAATGTTTTTCCAATAATATTAGCATTTTCAAGAAAGTAAACATAAAAATGTCTCAAACTTGATGAAAATGTATATTTTCTTTAGTTAATCATACTACCGTCAACTACCTTCGTCAACATTTTCATAAATGTTAACCCCTTTATACTGGACATACATTGATAAAAGCTTTTCAAAGCTCACTTGATTAAATTACACGTCATTGTTTAACTTACTTTGAAAGAGCTGGTGATTGGGTCCAGGATTTATTTATATTTGTCTTCAACTGCCATTTCCTGAACGTCAGACTCTTCCCACATGCCAACAGATTTTTTTTCTCAGCCTCAGAAACATCTGCATCTACTACATGTTGTGTGGTTATCCTTATACAGTATTTTCCCCATACTGGTCCAGAGGGAATTGTTGATAAAGCAGGATACCCTGAGGTGGCAGGGTAGCCTAGTGGTTAGAGTGTAGAGGTGGCAGGGCAGCCTAGTGGTTAGAGTGTAGAGGTGGCAGGGCAGCCCAGTGGTTAGAGTGTAGAGGCGGCAGGGTAGCCTAGTGGTTAGATCGTTGGACTAGTAACTGGAAGGTTGCAAGCTCAAACCCCCAAACTAACAAGGTACAAATCTGTCATTCTGCCCCTGAACAGGCAGTTTACCCACTGTTCCTAGGCCGTCATTGAAAATAAGAATTTGTTCTTAACTGACTTGCCTGGTTAAATAAAGGTAAAAAATAATAATTCTAGATAACATTTTCTTTGAATTTCTCAGCATGTCTTTAGTATTTTACTGATAGAAAGATGAAAACAAGTCCGGTCCTGGAGCATCTTAACAAATTTAAACCAAGGCTGACTTCAAATCATCCGATGTCCAGAAAAATGGATTAGCCTGATATGCAAATACATGCATATGAGATATTGCCTCATTTGCATATTTTAATAGCATATTTCTGAAAATGTTTAATTCAGAAAAGTATTATAATTGGTGTCAACTGGTAAAAGCAACTGGTAAACGTTGATTGTGATATGATTAAGGGTAAAGAATTACCCTATGAGGGTGTGGTGCCTGGCCTTAAACTCTGTCATACTTCAAACTGGTAAACCCCCAGCTCTAACATGACACACATAAACTCACACATGCCGGCCAACCCAGGATGCACACACATACACATTCTCTGAATGAGTTCCACTGAGTACGTTTTCCACCCTGGTCTTAATCTTTTGTGGGCAGATTCTGTAGACTGAAGAATCTATAGGGACTGAGAGTTTCCTTTTGCGAGGGTGGAGACTTCACAAACTGACCTAACTCTCAACTTCTAATAGGCTGACTACACCGAGCGCGAGCGTTGCAAAAATAAATGTAGAAATCTATGTTATTCAATTATTGCACCCACACTGCTGGCGCGTGTCAACGAGCGTCTGCGTTGCCAAGGGTTAAAATAGAAGTCAGTTCCATTCCTGATGCAGATCGCGCTGCAAGTCCTGCCTCTCCCATCTCCTCATTGGTTTATAGAAGCAGGTACCCATGTGCCATCTCCTCATTGGTTATACCCACGTGGGTGACTGAAAGACGAACGAGGTCAGTGGCGGTAATGCAGTAATTTATTAAAGTTGCCAATCGCATTATAAAGTCAAGAGAAGAAAAAGCCTGTAAGGAGGAGAGATGACTAGAAACGATTCAGTTGACCGTTTTATGTGTGGATTCAATGTCGGAGTAGAGGACCTTGTGCATTTCAGGTAAAATAACTCAATGTTTAAATCCCGGGACAAATTAGCTAGCAACAGCAAGCTAGCTAAAAACAACACCTATCATACTACTATGACTGACCCTGTAAAACAGGGGTGTCAAAGTCAAATGGACGGAGGGCCAAATAAAAAATTTAGCTACAAGCCGAGGGCCGGACTGTTCGAATGTTCATTGAAAACTTTTTAAATGACGCATATAGTCTAGTGAACCTAATTGAACCTACTGAAAACCTAACAAATATATTCCAATATGATCAGATAAATAAAGCAATATTTTCTTATGGCTCTGTCAGTAATCTTTAATTTTCAACAGACACAAAAGACAAATTTCCTTTATATAAAAATCCCCATAACATGAACATTAAATGAAAGAAACCGGTATTCAAGGCACCATCAGTAGCCTATATTTTCTATTTTAGCAAAAGTGGGCTAAATTTACTTCAAAGAAAAAAACAATAATAGCAATTTTCTATCATCCACTCAACTGAAATATTTTTAAAATATAATTGGATTGAAATACAATAAAATAAAGTGCAAAAATCTATTAATCAAAAACAACACTTTGTTTAAGGAGAAGTAACATGCAGTGAAAACAAATATTAAACTTTAACTTTTAAACTTGAACTGAGTAAAAACTCTAAATATGTGATTGCACAGTAATGTTCACTTGTTTGAGGTTGAGGGTGATACTTGGTGGTGTCCCATCTTTTCCACAAGTTCATCAATGTTCGGGGTAAGGCTCTGAGCTGAGGAAATCCTCAGAATTGAGTGGAGGTGTTCAGCAGTAAGTCGACTTCTGTGTGATGTTTTGTTCAGGTTCATCAAAGAAAAAGTTGTTCACACAGGTATGTGCTGCCAAACATAGACAACGTTTGAGCAGCCTGGATGCGCAGCTGGGGCATTGTGTTGGGGAGGAAACGGGCGAACTCCGCAGCACCCACTGCCGCATATTTTGCCCTCAGTGCATCATTGCATTGGAGGTCAATCAACTCCATTTGGAGGTTTGGTGGTGAGCTTTCCACGTCAACAGCAAATGGGTTACCGAGCAGTTCCAACCTGCTTTTTTGTGCTTCAAAGTCAGCAAATCGGCGTCGAAAGTCAGCGGCAAGCATACCTATTTTATCAGCCAACTGTGCGCTCGGGAACGCACTGGTAGAGAGCTTCTCTTTCATGGTCTGGCAGCTGGGAAAGTGGCTCAAATTTTCTTTCCGCATCTGCGTCTCCCACAGAGTCAGTTTGGTTTTAAATGCCTTCACTGTACTGTACATATCAGAGATGACATGATCCCGACCCTGCAGCTGCAAGTTCATTGCATTCAGATGACTCGTAATGTCACACAGAAAAGCCATTTCACACAGAAACATTTCGTCTCGGAGTTGTGTTGTGTCTTTCCCTTTGCTGTCCAAGAACAGACAAATCTCCTCACGAAGCTCGAAACATCTTTGAAGCACCTTTCCCTGGCTTAGCCATCGCACCTCTGTGTGATAAGGCAAATCACCATGCTCCGTTTCTAACTCCGTCAGAAATGCCTTGAACTGGCGGTGATTCAAACCTTTGGCTCTGATAAAGTTAACTGTGCGCGTGATGATGCTCATTACATGCTCCATTTTCAAGGCTTTACCGCACAACGCTTCCTGGTGTATGATACAATGATAAGCTGTCAGCTCACCTGTCGCGTTTTCCTCTTGCATCTTTTCCCGTATCTTCGCCACCAGTCCGCTCCTGTGTCCACACATCGCAGGTGCTCCGTCGGTTGTCAAACCCACGAGTTTTTCCCAAGGCAGCTCCATCTCATTTACACATCTTGACACCTCTTCATACAAATCATGCCCCGTAGTTGTGCCATGCATAGGACGTAAAGCCAAAAACTCCTCTGTCACGCTTAGGCTGGAGTCCACTCCGCGGATGAAAATTGACAACTGGGCAATGTCAGAAATGTCGGTGCTCTCATCCACAGCCAAGGAATATGCAATGAAATCTTTTCCCTTTTTCACAAGCTGCTCTTTTAGATTGATGGACAACTGGTCTACTCTCTCGGCAATGGTGTTTCTGCTCAGACTCACATTTAAAAAGAGTTGCCTTTTTCTGGGCAAACTTCGTCACAAACTTTAATCATGCAGTTTTTGATGAAATCCCCTCCGTAAATGGCCGAGCTGATTTAGCGATCTCTTCTGCCAAAATAAAACTGGCCTTGACAGCAGCCTGGCCTTGTGATTTGGCTTTTTTGAACAGAGCCTGTCGAGATTTGAGGCCTCGTTTTAATTCCTCTGCCTTTTGTAGCCTTTGTTCCATGTCCATATTCTTGTTTTTGTCCGCGTGTTTCGTTTCATAATGTCGTCTCAGATTATACTCTTTCAGTACCGCCACACTTTCTCCACACAGAAGACACACAGGTTTTCCAGCTACCTCCGTGAACATATACTCCGACTCCCACCTTGTTTGAAACCCCGGTTCTCAGTGTCCACCTTCCGTTTTGCCATTTTTGATGGGTATCTGAAAGTTAATTTTACTGTGATGCTGACGACTGCTGTGCCAATAAATATTGAAATGAAGCAGCCTACTGCTCGGTGCGTCACCGTTGCATTGTGGGAAATGTAGTATTGGTGCGTGTAAAAGATCTGCGGGCTGCCGGCTTGCTGCGGTCTGCGGGCCGGTTCTAATAATAAATCAAGATCATCCCAGGGGCCGTAAAAAACCTTCTCGCGGGCCGGATGTGGCCCGCGGGCCTTGACTCTGACATATGTGCTGTAAAACAACACCTATCATACTACTATGACTGACCCTGTAAAACAACACATTACACTGCATATATCCATATATGTGACTAAATATATATTTTGTATAATCATCATTAGCAAACAGCCAAACCCTAAAGTTAGTGTGTTGCCCCCCCCCCTTAAGATATCCCTCTAGTGGTGTGGGGGCTGTGCTTTGGCAAAGTGGGTGTTGTTATATCCTTCCTGTTTGGCCCTGTCCGGGGGTGTCCTCAGATGGGGCCACAGTGTTTCCTGACCCCTCCTGTCTCAGCCTCCAGTATTTATGCTGCAGTAGTTTATGTGTCGGGGGGCTGGGGTCAGTTTGTTATATCTGGAGTACTTCTCCTGTCCTATTCAGTGTCATGTGTGAATTTAAGTGTGCTCTCTCTAATTCTCTCTTTCTCTCTTTCTTTCTCTCTCTCGGAGGACCTGAGCCCTAGGACCATGCCTCAGGACTACCTGACATGATGACTCCTTGCTGTCCCCAGTCCACCTGGCCGTGCTGCTGCTCCAGTTTCAACTGTTCTGCCTTATTATTATTGGACCATGCTGGTCATTTATAAACATTAGAACATATTGGCCATGTTCTGTTATAATCTCTACCCGGCACAGCCAGAAGAGGACTGGCCACCCCACATAGCCTGGTTCCTCTCTAGGTTTCTTCCTAGGTTTTGGCCTTTCTAGGGAGTTTTTCCTAGCCACCGTGCTTCTACACCTGCATTGCTTGCTGTTCGGGGATTTAGGCTGGGTTTCTGTACAGCACTTTGAGATATCAGCTGATGTACGAAGGGCTATATGAATAAATTTGATTTGATTTTACACACCACACCACAAAGGTTAACATCAAATCTCTACAACACAACCAACCACACACCATATATTCCTATTTTGAGTCAAAGAACGTAGACACTTTAAGGAAAGGAAAAGCTACAAACAAAGGACATCCTTCCTCCCCTCCCCCTCTCCCTGCCCCCCCTTCCTACCCTCCCCCTCTCCCTGCCTCCCCCTCCCCCTCCCCCTGCCTCCCCCTCTCCCTGCCTCCCCCTCCCCCTCTCCCTGCCTCCCCCTCCCACTCTCCCTGCCTCCCCCTCCCACTCTCCCTGCCCCCCCCCCTCCCCCTCTCCCTGCCTCCCCCTCCCACTCTCCCTGCCCCCCCCCCTCCCCCTCCCCCTCTCCCTGCCCCCCCGCCTCCCCTCCCCCTCTCCCTGCCTCCCCCTTCCTCCCTCTTACATCATCAGGACTATACTTCCAGGAACAGGGCTGGGATTCAGAGCAGACCTCCCCAGAGAAGCTACAGAGACAGCCAGCGAGGGGCGTGGTGGAGATGGACATCATTACCGTAATACCATCTATAATATTGTGTTTAAAGTCAAATGTTAGGAGCCAGAATGGCTTTTACAGACAACTGTGTGCCTTTGAAATGAAACGAAGAACGTCTCTCGCTTTTGGAATTAATTTCTTTGTGGTTTTTACTTTTTCTTTTCTGGATTACTCGAAAGTCTTGTTTGTTGTTGCTAGTTGTGTGTCCAACGGTCACCCTGTCTAAGAAAGTCCCCATTTATATACGACGGGATGTCACTTAGCAACCTCGTCCCTCCCTTCTCCATGTCTCTTTCCTCCCTCCCTCCCTTCTCCATGTCTCTTTCCTCCCTCCCTCCCTTCTCCATGTCTCTTTCCTCCCTCCCTTCTCCATGTCTCTTTCCTCCCTCCCTCCTTCTCTCAGCCTTTACACTGCTTTATGAATGTCAGATGTACTTGTGTGTGTGTGTGTGTGTCAAAGCTTCTCTGTGATTGTGTGTGTGTGTGTGTGTGTGTGTGTGTGTGTGTGTGTGTGTGTGTGTGTGTGTGTGTGTGTGTGTGTGTGTGTGTGTGTGAATGTTCACTGACTAAAAGAGCCTTTGTCCTACTCACACAGAGACACACACCACCACGGTCCGGCCCGGGATGCAACGCCTGGCCCGGGATGCAAACCCACGTTCACAACAACCCACGTTCACAACAACCCACATTCTCCACAACCCACATTCACAACACTAACGTACACAGTCAATCGTACTAACTAACCTGTGTGTGTGTGTGTGTGTGTGTGTGTGTTCCTTCGGCAGGACAACGTACATCCACCCCTATTTCCTCTGTCATTGGAAACAACGGAGTGTTAGGATGACTCACTGATCTCACTGGCTAAAAACAGAACAGGAGTCACACCGTCTCTGATCCCTGATCATGTGTGTGTCAGGGCTAAAGACAGCACATCACCCTCTCTGATCCCTCCTCTCTTCCTTCCCTTACCGGCCTATAGGAAGATTACTCTCTTTACGTAACATAGTAAGCTTGTTATACAAGTACACCTCTAGTGAAATATCTACTAAGTGTACTGTAGTGTAAACACAGGTTAAGTAGAGCCTGCAATTTCACTCTCTGTCCGCAACGCAGGGTGGATGTTATATCTGTGTTCTGTAACGTCGTCTTCACATTCTGTAGACTGTCCCTGGGGGTGTACATGATCCCTGCTGGTGTCCTGTCCCTGGGGGTGTACATGATCCCTGCTGGTGTCCTGTCCCTGGGGGTGTACATGATCCCTGCTAGTGTCCTGTCCCTGGGGGTGTACATGAGCCCTGCTAGTGTCCTGTCCCTGGGGGTGTACATGAGCCCTGCTAGTGTCCTGTCCCTGGGGGTGTACATGAGCCCTGCTAGTGTCCTGTCCCTGGGGGTGTACATGATCCCTGCTAGTGTCCTGTCCCTGGGGGTGTAAATAATCTCTGCTCGTGTCCTGTCCTTGGGGGTGTACATGTACATCAAGCTGCCTAAACAAATTCTTATTTTCAATGACAGCCTGGGAACAGTGGGTTAACTGCCTGTTCAGGGGCAGAACAACAGATTTTGTACCTTGTCAGCTCGGGGATTTGAACCTGTAACCTTTTGGTTATTCGTCCAACGATCTAACCACTAGGCTACACTGCCAGGGAAAATGTATTGAGTAAAATGTACATTATTTTCTTTAAGAATGCAGTGGTGTTAAAGTTGTCAAAAATATAAATAGTAAAATACAGATACCCTAAAGAAAATATTTAAGTTGTACTTTAAAGTATTTTAACTTAAGTACTTTACACAAATGTGTGTATGGACCAATAACATTTGATTTGAGAAGTAGCGCACTATGTTGGGATATAGGGTGCCTTGTCCTTTACCACCTTCAGTCACTCAGTCTGTTTCTGTCTCAAAATACTGAAGAGAATTGATTGTCATCTTCTCCTTCTATAGAGCCAGGACAAGTGGGAACTTGATCTGAACAGGGTGGAGACAGAGTTAAGCCGCAGCCGGGCTACTAGAGGCCTGGGGCGAGTATAGGAAAATACCTAGACATACTTACACATTTGAAGCCTATCATTGTAATGATTGCCTCGCTCTGTCTGTGTTGAGCGGAATCGATTCGGGACACTAAACTTTTGATTAGCCAGAATGAAGATGGAAATATTTGTATTTTATTAGGCAGGTCAGATAATAACAAATTCATATTTTCTCGGGGATTCGGTCTCGCAACCTTTCGGTTACTGACCCAACGCTCTGACCGCTAGGCTACCTGCCACCACTTATATGCGGGTTGCATAACTGGAGGATAGGCAACACAGACAAGCTTGGTTGCATCTCTCGCTCTCAATTCATCGGGATTTATTGTCATGGTAAACATGTTAACAATGCCAAAGGAAGTGAAATAGATAATAAACAAAAATTAAATGAACAATCAGAAATGAACAGTGAACATCTTTCTCTCTTTCTTCTGCCAAGCTTCTCCAATGCAAAGCAGGAATGACCACTAGCCGATATAGGTGAAATAATAATCATTGTCATTTGTAAAGAATTTTCTACTACTCAAGGCGCAAAATAATAACACAACTAATAAAAACAATCCAAACCACAGAACACAGACAAACAAACAAAACTATATACAGGTGGACATGAGGACAGAATTTAGCAGCGGTTCTTGAAAGCTTTACTGAACAGCACGGTCTTGAGCTGTGCCATAAAGGAGAACAGAGACTCTGAAACCCCAAGAGTGTCTGGAAGTGCGTTCCACAGCCGCAGAGGCGACAATAAAAACTCGACAATAAAAACACGACAATAACAACACAACGCAGTTATAGAGACAAGAGCAGAGCACAAGAACAAGCGCTGCTTTGTTGTCACAACTCTCAACATCGGGTATGCTATCAGAAATAGTTTGACTATTTCACGTAAATACATTGCTTAGGCTCATATAGAGCATCTATAGGCTGGGTCATTCTATGAAATGATTCAACGTGCGTCCCTTTTGATATTCTAAGTAGAAATTGTGCAACAATACTTCATTTTCAAAAAGCCTGTTATATTCAATGAAGTGCCCTTTCATATAGACCACATGGCGAAGTCAGTACCAACACCAAGATCGAAACGACTATTGTTGGAGACAATTTTGTAAAGGTTTATAGCAGATCGAGGCCCGTTTCATGGCAACGTATGATTCCTTCACAGAAATGTTAGGCTACAGACTAAGATCCGCTACTGGCTACGGTAGTCTAAAATGCACTTGAAGCGATATAGGCCCATTATCAATAACGACATTTTTTGTTGCAAGACCGGTTTTTGCTGTTCCTTTACCGTTATGGTGCTACGGCGTGATTTTCCAGCTTCCGATGTGATGCTGTCCAAGCAATGCTGCATTGCTTCTCCCCTCTCCCTCTCTTACCATTATATCACAGCCTTCTACTAGAAAGACACGAAGGCGACTATACTTACGTTTAAGCAGGTTGCTAACGATGTTATTATCGTGTCAATAGTATCCACCTTGTCCGTTGTCCTCAATATTCACGCGAATAATAGGCCTAATCACTGACGCTTGGGATATGTTTGTTTTTTGCTCGCGCTCGACAACGCAGAAGCAGCGCATAACAGGGCTACAGTACGTTATTACGTCAACCCGGATTCAGCTCAGCCCTCTCTCATAGGGATTCCGTCAGGTCCAATACCGTGAGGATCAAGTACATACTTCAACCGTTCTGGAGGTTAGCTACCCGCTTTTGGGCGAACCGCAGTTAGGTGGGGGTCAAACTTGGGCGGTTTATTCTACGACACTAACCCGGTTTCCATCCAACTTTTTTTTTAATGCGAGTTAGGTATGTCGGGCAAAACATTTTAATGACAAGCCTGATGGAAACATAACAACTTTCCAAATGTCGACAAAACTAAATAGGCTAGACAAGGTGAGATACTAGCCTACAAAGATTGATACTAGCCTACAAAGATTGATACTAGCCTACACATTACTATCAACACTGTTTTTATTCAACACTCTTACAAAACATAAAACGTGCTTCTCCCTACTTCCACTTGCGCTGCAATGAGTGAGTTGCCAAGTGTATTGATAGTGCTGCGTTTTAATTATTATTAGCAGCTGGTTGTGTGAGTTTTAATATCACATCAAATCATATTTAATTGGTCACATACACGTGTTTAGCAGATGTTATTTCGGGTGTAGCGAAATGCTTGTGTTTCTAGTTTCCGACAGTGCAGAAATATCTATCTAACATGTAATATCCAACAATTTCACAACAAATACCCAATACACAGAAATCTAAGTAAAATAATGGAATTAAGAATATATAAATATATTGATGAGAAATGTCAGAGCAGCATAGACTAAGATACAGTAGAATAGTATAAGATATGTAAACATTATTAAAGTGGCATAATTAAAGTGGCCAATGATTTCAAGTCTGTGTATGTAGGCAGCAGCCTCTCTGTGTCAGTGGTGGCTGTTTAACAGTCTGATGGCCTTGAGATAGAAGCTGTTTTTCAGTCTCTCGGTCCCAGCTTTGATGCACCTGTACTGTCCTCGCCTTCTGGATGATAGCGGGGTGAACAGGCAGTGGCTCGGGTGGTTGTTGTCCTTGATGATCTTTATGGCCTTCCTGTAACATCGGGTGGTGTAGGTGTCCTGGAGGGCAGGTAGTTTGCCCCCGTGATGCTTTGTGCAGACCTCACCACCCTCTGGAGAGCCCTGCTGGTTGTGTGTAGTGCAGTTTCCGTACCAGGCAGCGATACAGCACGACAGGTTTTAGGTGACAAGCCAAATTTATTCAGCCTCCTGAGGTTGAAGAGGCGCTGTTACGCCTTCTTCACCACACTGTCTGTGGACTATTTCAGTTTGGTCAGTGATGTGTACGCCGAGGAACTTAAAACTTTCCACCTTCTCCACAGCTGTCCCATCGATGTGAATAGGAGGGTGCTCCCTCTGCTGTTTCCTGAAGTCCATGATCATCTCCTTTGTTTTGTTGACGTTGAGGGAGAGGTTATTTTCCTGTCACCACACTCCTAGAGCTCTCACCTCCTCCCTGTAAGCTGTCTCATAGTCGTTGGTAATCAAGCCTACTACTGTTATGTCATATGCAAACTTGCTGATTGAGTTGGAGGCGTGCATGTCCACGCAGTCATGGGTGAACAGTGAGAACAGGAGTGGGCTGAGCACGCACCCTTGTGGGGCCCCAGTGTTGAGGATCAGCGGGGTGGAGGAGATGTTTCCTACCTTCACTGGCCCATCAGAAAGGAATATTTAGCTTTCTCTGGTCACAGGCAGAACATGCATTTGTGCATGAGGCAGATATGCAGTGTGATTCGAGTTTCGCCATCAGGTGTCCCCTCTCTCTATTCAGTCTCCCTGGAGGAATGGAGGGAGAGAGAGCAGGGGCCGTGGAAGGTGAACCCTCTCATGCTCTTGTAACAGTATAACTTTAGTCCATCCCCTCGCCCCAACCCAGGCTCAAACCAGGAACTCTCTGCATATATCAACAGTCACCCACAAAGCATCGTTACCAATCGCGCCACAAAAGCCGCGGGCGTTGCAGAGCAAGGGTAACAACTACTTCAGGTCTCAGAGCTAGTGACGTCACCCGATTGAAACGCTATTAGCGCGCACCACCGCTAACTAGCTAGCCATTTCACATCGGTTATGTTCTCTCCCTCCCTCCTTTGAGCCTACAGGACTAGAGACATCCTCCGAGGACTAGAGATAGCAACTCGGAGGTCTGAAGTCTCCGATTCCAGGGCATTCTTAACAACTGGGGAAAAAACGAGATCCGACTGATAAAATCTTTTCATCCAACTCAGAATTCAAAGTCGGACACTTGTGTATCTTTCTGGAGTTCCAAACTTTCCAGACCAGAAGATGACTGACGTCATGATTTTTTTGTTGTAGTTCTCATTCTTCAACAATGAGTGGTTTGGAAGGAATCAGTGGCTAACTGCAAGCATAACAAACCAAACACTAGCCTGCTATTCAACATGACTCTTGCCGCAATCAAAACAACTGGAAACTCGGAACTGGGAAATCTTAGACTTCAGTGAGTTCAAGACAACTGGAAACTCGGAACTGGGAAATCTTAGACTTCAGTGAGTTCAAGACAACTGGGAACTCTGACTGGGAAAACCAGTTTTGAACGGTCATCAAACTCAGAACTCCAAGTCGGGAACTCGGGCCTCTTTCTTGCGCTCTGACCTGAAGATCACTGACGTCATGATTCAACCTTGTTTTTTCCCGAGTTCCCAGTTGTCTTGAAAGCACCATAAATCCAGAGAATGACTGAGCTTGATGCCAAACCGCCGCTACACCTTCCTGTTCAAGTGAGCACAGCACAACAAGGTGAGTCCAAAAATGTAATGAATGCTGCTCTATAAATGATGTAATATGCCAGGGAGATGTGTATACTTTAGATAAGAAAGTAATACTAAGTGTATGTTGTGCTTTATTTTACTAGGCAAGTCAGTTAAGAACAAATTCTTATTTTCAATGACGGCCTAGGAACAGTGGGTTAACTGCCGGTTCAGGGGCAGAATGACAGATTTGTACCTTGTCAGCTCAGGGATTTGAACCTGCAACCTTTTGGTTACTAGTCCAACACTCTAACCACTAGACTACCCTGCCACCCCGTAGTAAGTAAGCTGTTAGGAGCCCATTTGCCTCACCCTAATAATGTTGTCCCTTTCCCCTCTCATAACTTAGCCTACTGCTCTGACTTGATGATGCACATGTAGACTATAGCCTGTTTTAGAGACATGTAATCATCAGATATTGTAAGAGCTTTCATTGTCTGCTTATATGTAGTTATGACTTGGTGTACAGGGAGAATGCTGTAAGAATGGCCCATGTTCATTTCAAAAGTGCTGAACAAATTGTTATATTGACTACGTTCATCAGCTTTATGTAGACCCTAACAGTTTGTGGGCATCGTTTGTTAAAGTTATAGTGCAATTAATGTATTGTTTAGTGTTGTGTTGTGTAGTGGCTTTGCTGGCATTCATCTAAAACATTTTGGGGGAGTTTTCCCCACCAAGATGTACATGCTGCAATCACCACTGGGTGGGTGAATTATAACACATCAACCCTGTTACCTCTAGAGAGACAGTCTAGAAATGTTTAAACTATTTACATGTGTTTGGTAAGCTTGCATTCCATTCCCCCTATCACATGGGGATCTATGGGTTGGCGCCCCCCCCCCTTGGGTTGTGCCATGGCGGAGATCTTTGTGGGCTATACTCTGCCTTTTCTCAGGATGGTACGATGGTGGTTGAAGATATCCCTCAAGTGGAGTGGGGGCTGTGTTTTGGCAAAGTGGGTGGGGTTATATCCTTCCTGTTTGGCCCTGTCCGGGGGTATCATCGGATGGGGCCACAGTGTCTCCTGACCCCTCTTGTCTCAGCCTCCAGTATTTATGCTGCAGTAGTTTGTGTCGGTGGGGCTAAGGTCAGTTTGTTATATCTGGAGTACTTCTCCTGTCTTATCCGGTGTCCTGTGTGAATTTAAGTATGCTCTCCCTAATTCTCTTTCTCTCTTTCTTTCTCTCTCTCGGAGGACCTCAGCCCTAGGACCATGCCTCAGGACTACCTGGCATGATGACGCCTTGCTGACCCCAGTCCACCTGGAGGGCTGGTGCGTGGAGGTGGTACTGGATAGACCGGACCGTGCAAGCGCACTAGAGCTCTTGAGCACCGAGCTGCTAGAGTCTCCCGTTTGTCCAGAGCTGCTAGTGTCTCCCGTCTGTCCAGAGCTGCTAGAGTCTCCCGTCTGTCCAGAGCTGCTAGAGTATCCCGTCTGTCCAGAGCTGCTAGAGTCTCCCGTCTGTCCAAAGCTGCTAGAGTCTCCCGTCTGTCCAGAGCTGCTAGAGTCTCCCGTCTGTCCAGAGCTGCTAGAGTCTCCCGTCTGTCCAGAGCTGCTAGAGTCTCCCGTCTGTCCAGAGCTGCTAGAGTCTCCCGTCTGTCCAGAGCTGCTAGAGTCTCCCGTCTGTCCAGAGCTGCTAGAGTCTCCCGTCTGTCCAGAGCTGCTAGAGTCCCCCGTCTGTCCAAAGCTGCTAGAGTCTCCCGTCTGTCCAGAGCTGCTAGAGTCTCCCGTCTGTCCAGAGCTGCTAGAGTCTCCCGTCTGTCCAGAGCTGCTAGAGTCTCCCGTCTGTCCAGAGCTGCTAGAGTCTCCCGTCTGTCCAGAGCTGCTAGAGTCTCCCGTCTGTCCAGAGCTGCTAGAGTCTCCCGTCTGTCCAGAGCTGCTAGAGTCTCCCGTCTGTCCAGAGCTGCTAGAGTCTCCTGTCTGTCCAGAGCCGCCAGTCAGCCAGGATCGTCCAGAGCCGCCAGTTAGCCAGAAGCTGCCAGAGCCGCCAGTTAGCCAGGATCCTCCAGAGCCACCAGTCAGCCAGTATCCGCCAGAGCCGCCAGTCAGCCAGGATCCTCCAGAGCCGCCAGTCAGCCAGGATCCGCCAGAGCCGCCAGTCAGCCAGAAGCTGCCAGAGCCGCCATTCAGCCAGAAGCTGCCAGAGCCGCCATTCAGCCAGAAGCTGCCAGAGCCGCCATTCAGCCAGAAGCTGCCAGAGCCGTCAACCAGCCTGAGCTACCTCTCAGTCCTGAGCTACCCCTCAGTCCCGAGCTTCCTCTCAGTCCCGAGCTTCCTCTCAGTCCCGAGTTACCCATCAGTCCCGAGCTACCCCTCAGTCCTGAGCTACCTCAGTCCCGAGCTGCCCCTCAGTCCCGAGCTGCCCCTCAGTCCTGAGCTGCCCCTCAGTCCCGAGCTGCCCCTCAGTCCGGTGGGGCCCTTTGTTGGGGTTACTCGGCCAAGGTCGGCGGCGAGGGTCGCCACTCAAAGGACGCTAAGGACTAAGGACTAAGACTATGATGGAGTGGGGTCCACGTCCAGCACCAGAGCCGCCACCGTGGACAGATGCCCACCCAGACCCTCCCCTATAGGTTTAGGTTGTGCGGTCGGAGTCCGCACCTTCGGGGGGGGGGGGCGGTGTACTGGCCTGATATGGTTCTCAATTAGAGGCAGGTGTTAGTCATTGTCTCTGATTGGGAACCATATTTAGGTAGCCTGTTTTGTGTTGGTTTTTCTGGGTGGTTGTTTCCTGTCTTTGTGTTTGTTGCACCAGATAGGGCTGTTTCGGTTTTGCCACGTTTATTGTTTTGTATTTTGTTCATGTTTAGGTTTCTTATTAAAAAACATGAACTATAACCACGCTGCGTTTTGGTCCGCCTCTCCTTCGACGGAAGAATCCCGTTACAGCTGCACCCTCGGCAACTACTGTGACTATTATTATTCGACCATGCTGGTTATTTATGAACAGTTGAACATCTTGGCCATGTTCTGTTATAATCTCCACCTGGCACAGCCAGAAGAGGACTGGCCACCCCACATAGCCTGGTTCCTCTCTAGGTTTCTTCCTTGGTTTTGGCCTTTCTAGGGAGTTTTTCTCTAGCCACCATGCTTCTACACCTGCATTGCTTGCTGTTTGTGGTTTTAGGCTGGGTTTCTGTACAGCACTTTGAGATATCAGCTGATGTACGAAAGGCTATAAAATACATTTGATTTGATATGGTTGATTCTAATTGAAATAGTGAACTCTGTTACAGTCAACCCTGTCACTTTATTTGGCACTTAACAGGCACTTGCTATAGTATGTATTTGTTACTTTTGAGATGGGAAAACATGTATTTTATTAAGCCGAACATGTGCTTTTTATGACAGAATGTTAGACTTAGGTGAAATAAAAGTTACACTCCCCAAAAGGTACTCAATTGGTGGAATGACCCAAGTACTGAACTGGAGGTGGGAGAGCTAACGATGCATCTACTGTTGCTCTCTCCTCAGATTCTTAGAGAAGCTATTTCAATCTGATATTTCTCCTATGGTCTAAAATAGATGTGTATAGAGGACTCCTCTCTAATATAACATGTCACACATTGTATCAAACTGATGGAATGTTAGGTGTCTCATTGAAAGTCTAACATCTACCATGACAACTGGATGTTTCAATTCTAATAAATAACAAAACAATCCACACCGTAACAACAATATTGCTTTTTTAATAAATGCTTTAATTAAAGAGTAAAACTTTGCAACCAAAATGACATCAAACATCACTGGCCTGACTTGAGCAGCTCTGCCCGGGGATGGAGCCAGCAACTTAGCTGCTACCGGTCCAGTCCAGGCTACCTGCAGACCTCCTCCCAGACCTCCTTTTCAGCACCTCCTTAACAGGAGAGGTGGTGGAAATGATCAGAGTTGCATTCAACTTGAATAAAGATGAGAAACTCTGGTTTGTAGAGCCACTGGTCTGAGGGGAGGACTTCTGTTTAAACCATTTCCATTTTTGGGATATTTTCTAGGACTGTAGAGGTGGTGATCAGAGATGAATTTAACTTGGATAAAGATGAGAGTCTCTGCTCTGGGGAGGAGAGTCACTGACCTTCAATGGTTTGTTGCCTCATAAAGAGGATACTTGCTGGCTTGAGGAGACTATAATGTTTTGAGGAGGAAATGTGGCTTGATGACTTAAAGAGGAGGAGGAATTATTGGCCGACACTTTTAATTACCAACGTAACCTCAGTGGAACTGTGGCTTCATCGAGTTCCAGCTCTAGGCAGACAGCACGTCAGGAAGGCTGTAAGACATCACAGAGACAGGTAAGTATCTATATATTTACATGTGTGTTGCATGTACACTAAGACCTCACATTTGGATAATGTCATTTTTTAAAGATATATAAACAGTGTAAAACATGAATAGATGTTTAAACATTCTTTACCCCATCCTAATTTTCTTCCAGATGCTTGGCTTTTTCTTGGTCTTGGAGATTCGCTCTGATGTTTCAATCCCTTTTGGAGCTTCTAGATGCTGGCTGTCTGGCCCCTCCTGTTGGTTCTCTGGCCCCTCCTGCTGGTTCTCTGAACTCCCCTCCTGGTTCTCTGCCCATGCCTGTTGCCTCCTTGGCCCCTCCTGCTGGCCATCTCCAGATGCAACAGGCTCTTGGCTTACTTGTTGGCCTGTCGCCCACACCGGCAATTCCTGACCTTGGTTGTAGTCGTGGCTGTGTTGGGTGGTTGGACACCGGGTGATGTACTGGGTGCTGAACTTCTGGATTTGCTCATCAGCCTCCAGATTAATCTGCTCCAGGTACTTTTCCTTCATCTTCTCCCTCTCCTCCTTCAGTTGTTGATGAGTCTGTTTTTTAAGCAGGGACCGCTCTCTCCACTGCTTATTGAAATCCTCCATCTTCTTCCTTCTCTCCTCAGCCTTCAGCAGCTCCTTCCTCTTCTCCCTCTCTCTCTCTGCCCGGGTCATGGTGGATGTTAGCCTCGTGTGTCCAGGGATGGCTGGAAGGGGAGAAGAAGTAGAGTTTACATTCAACTTAGTGGATCTGGTATCAACTTAAATGTAATGGACACAGGGAATGAATAATAGAAAACACAATTGGATCTCAATGATTCTTTACTCTTTTCAGTTGAGCAAGGCATGGAATTTGTCAATAAAGTGCGATAATCCCCATCCAGAATTGACCTGGCCCTAAATTGAACATGAGTCCAGAATGGCACCTATTCTTTGTATAGTGCCAGGGCATATGTGATCGCTTAGGGCCCCATGGCCACTAGTAGCCCCCGGATCCCCCCATTTTTTGTGTGTGTTTTTTAGGAACTCTTTCTGGGTCTCTACTTAGTCTTGAGAGTTAGACTAGTAAATGACACAAGGTACCATTTAAAAACGTGGTTGTTACATCAGCAGTATTCTTCTTGTTATGTCAGTCAGTCACTCAATGAGCCATGTCAGCTAACATATTCTTTCGACAGTAGTTTTATATTGAAACAATGATGCAACATGATGACTGGTGTGGAACGTATGTGTGTAGAGGAGACTAAAGAGGATGATGTCATAAGTAGAGGGAAAACAGGTCTTACCTATGTGGACGATCTTATAGCCCTCCTCAGCCTCTCTCTGATACGTTCTCTCTATCTTTCTGAGGTTCCTCTTCTCCCACTTCTTGTTTATCCAGCCCACAGCTCTCCTTCGGATACTTTTGTCAGGTGGGAGAATGTCCTCCTTGTCATCTTCCTTCTCCTCCTCCTCTTCAGTGCCCTCTAAGTCACCCCTCTTGTTCTCAAGGATCTCCCTTCTTTCCTCTTCCGACATCTCCTCTTTTTTCTTTACCTCTAAAATCTTCTCTCTCTCTCTGATTAAAGATAAATGGCCTTCAATGGCTCTCTTTCTCTGCTCCTCTCTCTCTTCCTCTCTCTGCCTCTCCTCCTCTCTTAGTCTCAACATTTCTTTCTGTCTAGCAATTTCAATCTCTCGTTTTTTTATCCTGCTCCTCTTGTTGTCTTGCCCTCTCCTGTTTTCTTTCCATCTCCAGCCGTCTTTCCTCCTTCTCCCTCCTGATTTGTTGTCCTCTTTCTATGTGTTCTCGTTCCCCCTTCAACACTTCTAACCTCCTCTCTTTACGCCTATTGAAGACTTCCCGTGCTTTTGCTTTAACATTAACTACTACATGTTTCTTCATGCTTACTTCCTTTCCTCTCTCTTCTCTTTCCCTGTACTCTTCCTCTGCTTCCTTAATCACTTCCTGCTTTTCTTCCATCTCTCTCTCCTGTTCTATCTCCAGTTCATTCTGTCCCTCAACTTCCCCCAAAATATTTTTCTGCCCCTCGTTTCTTCTTCCTGCTTCCTCCCTTTCTCTCATAATCATATTTTCTCTCTCCATCTCTTTCTGTTGCTGATCTTTTAATTCCATTTCTCTCTGATTCTCATTGTCTTTCTCCTTTCTTTCTCCTTCTCCTTTTGTTTCTGTCTCTCCTCTTGTTGTTGTCGTCTCTGTATCTCTTCTATCTCTCTCTGTCTCTTGTTCTCCCTCTCTCTTCCCTCCTTGTCCATGTCAATTTGCTTCTGTTTCCATATATCTTCTTCTTGATCTCTCTCAAACTTTCTCTTTCTCTCATCTTGTTGTTGTCGTCTCTCATTCTCACCCATCTCTCTCTGTCTCTCTTCTTCTCTTTCTTCCTCTTCCATCTCTATTTGCTTCTGTTTACATCTTTCTTCATCGTTCTCTCTTTCAATCTGTCTCCGTCTCTCTTTCTCCCTCTCTCTTTCTTCCTTTTCCATCTCTATTAGCTTCTGTTTACATCTTTCTTCTTCAATCTCTCTTTCAATCTCTCTCTGTCTCTCTTCTTCTCTTTCCATAATTTTCTGTCTCTTCTCCATTCTCTTCCTTTTGATCTCTCTCTGTCTCTCTTTTTCCCTCTCTCTTTCTTCCTCTTCCATCTCTATTTGCTTCTGTTTAAATAGTTCTTCTTCGTGCTCTCTTTCAATCTTTCTCTGTGTCTCTTCTTCTCTTTCCATAATTTTCCGTCTCTTCTCCATTCTCTTCCTTTTGATCTCTCTCTGTCTCTCTTTCTCCCTTTCTCGTTCTTCCTCTTCCATCTCTATTTGCTTCTGTTTACATCTTTCTTCTTCAATCTCTCTCTCAATCTCTCTCTGTTTCTCTTCTTCTCTTTCCATAATTGTCTGTCTCTTCTCCATTCTCTTCCTTTTGATCTCTCTCTGTCTCTCTTTCTCCATTTCTCGTTCTGCCTCTTCCATCTCTATTTGCTTCTGTTTACATCTTTCTTCTTCAATCTCTCTTTCAATCTGTCTCTGTCTCTCTTTCTCCCTCTCTCTTTCTTCCTCTTCCATCTCTATTTGCTTCTGTTTACATCTTTCTTCTTCAATCTCTCTTTCAATCTCTCTCTGTCTCTCTTCTTCTCTTTCCATAATTGTCTGTCTCTTCTCCATTCTCTTCCTTTTGATCTCTCTCTGTCTCTCTTTCTCCCTTTCTCGTTCTTCCTCTTCCATCTCTATTTGCTTCTGTTTAAATAGTTCTTCTTCGTGCTCTCTTTCAATCTTTCTCTGTGTCTCTTCTTCTCTTTCCATAATTTTCCGTCTCTTCTCCATTATCTTTCTTTTGATCTCTCTCTGTCTCTCTTTCTCCATTTCTCGTTCTTCCTCTTCCACCTCTATTTGCTTCTGTTTACATCTTTCTTCTTCAATATCTCTTTCAATCTGTCTCTGTCTCTCTTTCTCCCTCTCTCTTTCTTCCTCTTCCATCTCTATTTGCTTTTGTTTGCATCTCTCCTCTTCTTCTTCTCTCTCCATCTCCTTCTTCTTCTCATCTTCTTCTTGTCTCTGTTTTGGTGTTTTCTCCGTTCTCTTTCTTTCTCCCTCTTTCTGTTTGTTGTGCTCACCCTCCATCTTCTCCTCCAAGTCCATTTGGTTCTGTTTCCCTTTATATTTGTCTGTTTCCATATTTTCTAATTCTATCCGCTGTTCCTTGATTTTCTTGAAGAGTTCCTCCAATTCAGACGTATTTTTGTCATTAATGAGGGCTGTCTCCATCTCCATTTCTCTCTCCACTCTATTTTTCATCTCCTCTTCACTTCGTCTCCAATCATTTTCTCTCTCTCTGTCTCTATCAAATGTTCTCTCTGGTTGAGTCTCGTCTTTCAATCTAATCTCTTCTTTCATTCTCACAACCTCTCTGTCTAACACTAGTACATTTTGGTTAACCTGTTTCACTCTCTCATTCTGTCTTCTAAACGCTTCTTTCGCTCTTTCAAATTTGATTTTGTATTGAATCTCTTTTGTTGTCATATCTTCTTTCAGTCTCTCAACCTCTCTCTCTAACTCTTTTACCTTTTCGTTAACCAGTTTGACTTTCTCATTCTCTCCAATACGCATGTCTCTTTCTCTTTCAAATATGATTTCCTTCTCAATCTCTTTCAATCTCTCAATCTCTCGTTCTAACGCTTTTATCGTTTCTTCTGCCTGTTCCACTTTCTTCTTCATTTCTTGTCTTTCCAGTTCTGCTTTTCTCTTCCTTTCCATCTCCCTTTCTCTCTCTTTTTCCCTCTCTCTTTCCCTCTCTCTTCCTGTCTCAATAGGTTTGTTGTTCCAGGCCAGTCTTGGTCGCTGATCCTCCATGACTTTCTGCCATAACCTCAATCTCTCAATCTCTTGCTTCATTTTAAAAGGTACAATTAGTGATAACCTATTACCAAGACATACTTTCAAAGGATTTGCAGAGAATTATACACAGAAATACAACCTAGAGCTAGGTAATTGAATCAAACACTGGACAACATCAATAGCAGGGTCATTTTGATCAATTCATCTGGACAATTCATTGTCAATTAATGTATTGACATGGTTTGAAAAAATTATGAGACATTTCATGGAATCAATTATGTCCAAAATGTGTACAAATACAAACACACAACCTTCTTGCCCATTCAGTTAGGGGTTTGAGAAATTCCTGTTACAATTTGTGTGATGTTACAACAATGTTTTCTCTGATGTTTATGCTTGTAGAAATTACTCCTACAAATGATGCTTCACTAATGCAGTTATTTACAACCTGCACAGATACAGTTATCAACAACAACAACAGTAATGACGTTAATAAGGAAGTGGATATTCAACCGGCAGAAGAAAGGCAGAGGGGTTGAGATAAATGAAGGTTAGGTTCAGGACCCAGGGTTGGGTTAAGGTAAAGGTTAGGTATAGTTTCAGTGAGGTTAAGGTAAGGGTTAAGGAAAGGAATAAAAGTTAACATTGGGTTAGTGTACCGCTGTCTGCCACTATTCATTTTCAGCTGGGTAAATATACACTGCCTTTTAATAATAACAATGACATGTCTTACGTGGGCCAGTTGTAGGTCCACCATCAGTAGATCCAGCAGTTGTTTGAGTCTGTGGATCTCCTGCAGTTTTCTCTGGTGCTCCATTGCTTCTGTGGCTCTCTCTGCTTCCCTCTGTCTCTCCACTTCCCTCTGTCTCTCTGATGCTCTCTGTCTCTCTGCTTCTCTCTGTCTCTCTGCTTCTGTCTGTCTCTCTGCTTCTCTCTGTCTCTCTGCATCTCTCTGTCTCTCTGCATCTCTCTGTCTCTCTGCCTCCCTCTGTCTCTCTGCCTCCCTCTGGCTCTCTGCCTCCCTCTGGCTCTCTGACTCCCTCTGGCTCTCTGACTCCCTCTGGCTCTCTGACTCCCTCTGGCTCTCTGCCTCCCTCTGGCTCTCTGACTCCCTCTGTCTCTCTGCATCTCTCTGGCTCTCTGACTCCCTCTGGCTCTCTGACTCCCTCTGGCACTCTGCCTCCCTCAGTCTCAGGATCTCAGCCTTCCACTCTTTCATGATACCCCTTTCTACTCTTCTTCTCCTCCTTTCATCTTTTAAAAGGGCTCGGAGATGGTCTGTCTCAGACTGTAATTGTTCAATTATCTTGTCCTTCTCCGTTCCACCATTCCTCTTCTTCTTTTCCTCCTCCCAGAGGCAGACTTGAAGTCTGTCCATCTCCTTCTTCTGGTTTCGGATCGTTCGATCCTTCCCCATCAACTCAAGCATGTGGGCTTCCTTCTCTGTATAGGTCTTCTTCTCTTCTCTCGGGAAGTAAACCTCCATCTCTGCCTGCTTGTAGCTGGGAGCAAAGGAATGTCAACACATTACTTAGGAATTGAACTCAGACAATTTACTACAATATTAAAATAATAATTCAACTTCTGCTCAATTTAACTGTCTTTAATAACACAAGTCACACAACTGTGACTTACAGTACATGAATGTGATGAGTTGACTGTCCATGATGGCCAGAGGTGGGTCATGTGTCACTCTGGTCCAGGGCGTTACGTACAGCTTGCAGACACTGAGCCTTCCTTCAGCAAGCCACACATAATGCCCTGGACCACAGCTAGGTTATGTGATGAATGACTTACAGACTGTTCCACATGATAGGAGGGGGTAAGAAGACAGTCCCAGTAGGAGACGGAGATCGTCCAGAAGAAGAAGAGCTGTCCATCTCCTCAGAGACTGCAGGAAAGGTCTACAAGTTTTATTTCTGGAAAATAAAGAGATGCCTTCGTTCAGCAACAATGTGTGTTTCTATGTTTCTGTCACTAGATGGTGCCATTGTACACAACATTTACTCACCAGGTCAGTGAATTCAGAAACAGTCTTCAGAGTTGAGTCCTCAAGCTCTAGCCTACAACCCATCATGCATCAGCACAACTAATATAATAATACCTCATCACAACTTCATAATCACAGTACACCTGGATTGTGTTCACAAAGTGTTTTAGGGTAGGAGTGCTGATCTAGGATCAGGTCGCCTCCTGTCCATCAAAACGTATTCAGTTTAATTTAAAAGACCAAACTGATTATTGATCAGCACTCCTTCTATGAGACTTTGTGAATATGAGCCTATGTGAAAGAACCTAGACTGTACACAGACAACTCAGATAGTCCGACAGACAGACAGAAGAGGAGATACAGATGGAGTGATTGATAGCAACAGAAATAACGAAGCGGAGTGTTAATGTATTGTAAACTTTTGTAAATATTTCACTCACCTCAAATCACACGTGTCAAACCTCAGTTTTAGCGTTGAACCGAATAATATCTTCGGCATTAACTTTCTCTGTTCTGGAACTGTATTGTTGCGTCATTTGAAACGCTTGAGCGTCATAATCCGTTCACCGCTCCTGCTTGATTGACAGCTAGGGGATCTCCTGCGCATCAGTGTCCAAAAGTCGATAATGTTTAGCTACTCATAATTGATAAAGACATTTATAACTATTTTCACTTGACTTTTATTTTGTGTATTTTTGCCTAAGGTTATTTGGAATTCTATGTTGTGTGATTTGTCTTTATGGGCCTAAAGTTCAATGAAATACAAACAGCAACCATAGCCTACAAACTACAAACAAAAAAGATCCGTTCAAAAAGAGCCGTTCGTTCGTGAACGACACATCATCACTCTGTTGTTCTCCACCATTTCGTATCGTGAGCTGGAGGAGCGTTCGTCCAACTTCTCATCCAAGTAAATGGCAGCGGCGCATCATCCATCCGCTGAACTCCCAAGGGACTGGGAGGATAGTTCACGATGCAACAAGCGTTTGGGGAGGACATTCATTGAAACGCAATGACTGTTTTTAAATTCTTGAGGGACTCTTGCTCCAGGGGAAATCTCAGCAGCGATGTCTCTGCTGTGCGTCAGAGGTGGGATATTTTCCTTCTTCACTATGTTATTATACTGTACATATCGGTCACATTAATGACATTGCACTCAGGAAAGTTGTCTGTAGGCTATTGGGGAGATGCGCAGAGCCCGTTGAGTTGACACGTTCCAGTCCAAACATGACCTGGGATGTGAGAAGGGAGCTATTCTATAACACATGTAGATGACATGTTGTCTTTATATGTAGATTATATTTGGGTTTTATATTTCATATTTGATTGATGATTAGGCCTATGACTTTTGATTCCACTTTGGCTACCTTGCACCATATTGTCCTCTCTTGCTATATCTTAAACTTTATGCCCTTGTGCAGATTTTCTCTCTAAACAATAGTCATGATAGTTTGAATGAGTTGAGTAAACTATACTGTTGTTAGCTTCTCAGTCTGTACTGTACTGTCCCTGGAAGACTCTCCACATAGTTCACCTAGATCCAGTCCACTTTGTACCACTGGTCAACTAATCATCCAAACCTCTGATTAGTGAATCAGGTGTGCTGGTGGTGGAATACATGATATGAGCTGGTTAGGTGGAGGACAGGTTTGAGAAGGGAAAGACTACATGGACTTTTCTGACCAACATCACATTGACAGCTCCTCTGGCCAAAACTTAAAACTGACTCTAACCTAAACACTAAAGATAACCAAACCCTTAAAGGTAGTCTCATCAGTCATCAGACTGTAGTTTCTCCCTGTGTGTCCAGTAAACCTCCTCTCATCATGGGTGTGATTCAGACTGTA